>NC_051424.1:13770292-13780292 GCF_015228065.2 Penaeus monodon
GTTTTTTTGGGGATGGTTATATTTTATGATAACTGGTAGGTGGTCACTTCCTAAATTACATTCTGTCTCTACCTCAAAATGGCTTAGCGTTGGTGACGTTATTATTAGGTCAGTAGTGCTTGTTTTTCCATTGTTAGGGTCTATTCTTGTGCTTTGACCTGGGGGTGTTAATAGGATAAGATTATTGTGACTGATGATCTCAGATATATTTTTCTCAAATATATATTTGATATTTAAATTTGGATTCCAATATGTATGGTGTGCATTGAAATTTCCTATTATCATTTTTGGTTCCTCAATTTGTTCTGTACAGTATTCTAATTCTTCTTTCCTTATATTATTACATGGATTATATAAGTAAAATATTTAGCCATTTATTTCTGTAGTTGATCTTTATTCCTAGAACTTCTAAGTTTTTATGAATTGGTCTGTTAGAATTATAAGCTTATATTGTAGTTCTTTTCTTATGCAAAATGCTAGACCTCCTAATTGTTCTCTTCTGTCTTTTCTCATTATTCTGTAATTTTTCAAGATAAAGTTATCTTTTTCCTTTAACCAGGTTTCACATAATCCTATCAAGTCTGGTGTCTCTTTATTTGCCAAGTATTCTAAATCTGTTTTTTTTTTTTATTCAATACTGACCTAATATTACATAATATGGCTTTATTCATTTAGATGTTTCATTACTTCTTTGATAATAGGTGTTGCTTCATTTATTGTTTCTGTAATGATTATTGCTTTTTTAGAGTTTATGCTGATTATTATGTTTGATATAGCACTGATTATCTTCTTCATTGTATTCATCCATGAAAAATCTTTATTTAGTTTAGTGTCTCTTTGTGTTTTTCCACTCCTTATTGGGGTTTCATCTCTCAGAGGTGTTGGTAATGACCACATTATTGGGGAATCTTGAATTTTTTTTGTTGATTGAGTCTTGAGTCTTTTGTACTTCATCTCTCTTGATCTGCGAGTTTTTTCCTGACATGCTCTCGTCTTTTTTATTTCTATTTGCGTTTTAATTTTTAGGTCTTGTTGGGTTCTCTGCCCCAATGGTAAAACTTGGGATTGACTTAAATTCTGGGCGTATGTTTGTTTTGTTGTGTGTTCTGTTGCTTGTATGTTTACATGTTCTGCTGTTTGTATGTTTGCATGTTCTGTTGGTTGTATGTTTGTGTTTTTCTTTGCTTGTTGGTTGTTTGTGTGATTTGTGTTTTGGCTGGTTGTTAGGTTTATTGCAGAGGTTCTTGGATTTGGAGTCTCATCTTTCTGATTAGGCTCTAACTCTTGAAATTGTTTCTTAATTTCTATGTCATTTGGGTTATATTTTTTATATTTATATTCTGAGCCTCTCTATGTATTTTGCATTGGTTTGTATTGGGTGGATGATCACCATGACAGAAAAAGCAATAATCTTTGTTGGGGCATTCTTTATAGCTATGGTTGAACTGGCTACATTTACTACATCTTTTCTTATTTTTGCATGTCATGGTTCCATGCCCATACCTCAGACAACTGAAACATTTGAGGATGGGGAAAGTATATTGATGGACAGAGTAGGATGTATGTCCTATTGCTGCTTTCTCTGGTAGTCTGCCTTTAAAAGTTAGTCTTAGGGACTTAGTCGGGATCCATTTTATTTAATTTCCTTTTTCTTTGTTGCTCTTTTTAATTCTTATCACTTCAACTATTTCATTATTGTTCCCACTTATTATTCTCACCTTCTCTTTAATTTCTTCCGGGGTTAGCTCAACTTCTACTGGGAAAATATTGCCTTATGAGCATCCTGTGTTTTTGCTTGATGCCAGCTGTTTAAATTTTATTTCCCAGTCTCCCAATTTTAAAATTTGATTTAGAAATTTTAATTTTATTTTGTCGTTTACCTCAAATCTTTTGGCCTTTCCTGTTCCTAAAACTTAGGGAATCCTCTTTTATATATTTTTGAAAATCTGATTTGTTTATGGCACTTGTTAATTTAATTGGGTTGTTTAAATTTTAGGCTTCAGATTCACCACTTAAATTGATTAGTACTACATTTTGACTTTCCTGCCCGTGCATGGGTGTTTCTTCGGTTGTGGCTGGATTGTGTTCCGTGAAGTTCCTGCCGGTCTCGTTCTTCTGGGGATGTTTGGGATGCGGGTCTTCCTTGCTGTCTCTGTTCTCTTGTGGTCTTCTATTTGATTGAAAATCGTAGTCCATATCACTTTTACCAGGGTTTTCTCCTGGATCTGGATTGAGATTTGCATTTTTTTTTTTTTTTTGCATAGTAAAAATAAGAAAGTGTTAAAAACGACTTAATCACACTTTCACTGGCAGAAAAGTAATCTTTTGCCGTGATTGTAACAAAAAATAGCTCATGGCATGTCCATACATACACCATGGCATGTGCATACATGCCCCCAGCAGATTGTCCCGCCATACCATGGCATGTGCGTACATGCCACCCATCAGGAATGGGTTAAAAATGACCTGGAATCGACACAACACACTTAAAGTGAAACATTTCTCAACAAAAGTTGCATGGTCTGTCAAATCTCCTGGTGGCAAAACGCACATACGCACAAGGTTATTGAACAGAATAGCATAAGTAATTACCAAAACATGTAAAAGAAGTATAATAAAAATAAAAGAATGCATAACATACATGGATTCGGGAAACAGACACAGATATTTACAAAATAGTCATTCTCACAAGTGCGTAGCAATTCATGGATTACTTGATAAATTGCAGTAATGAATTACACATCACATTTGTTTTAGTCCTCGCAAGGTAAGCATGGATGAGGACTTCGAAAATGAGGGGTCGATCTTCTCTTCTCTGTCCTGTATCTCCCTTATTTTCAATTTGTGCACCTTTTACCATAGATGAAAAGTGGCTTAGTTTTCGTCAAGGTAACCACTCCATACACTTTTTTTTTTTTTTACTGTAATCTTGGTTGTCATGCACGGAAAGTTTTCCTTAAATTGAACCATACTGGGTTGTTACATCAATGAGAGCCCATTTTAATAGTGTGGAAATGATTTATAAATAATGTATCCTCCATCACTAATGTTACATAATGCAGAATAAGGGTATTTGTTACTGAGAGTGATGCACCCTCCAGAGATAAAGTCCCAAAACCAGGGTATCATGCAAACCCAAAAATGCAAACATAACATTTCCTACCTTCTATTTTTCACCATCCAACCTTGTAATTATTATTAATCATTTTGTCAATTGTTTAAATACTATCACATGAACAATTACAGCATTAAGTACATTTGCTTTTCTAATCTGATTACTTTAAATGAGCTGGAAATATAATTCATAAGAGTTAGTGCTGGATTCAGGGATGTCAAAAGTTATTATACCATTGCTAGTGGCTTTGCTAATGGCTTTGGCAAATATAAAGGTTTATAGATTTATCATCATCATCAAGGGGCTAACGCCGACGGGGTTGCATGGCCGCATCCACCCTTCGCTTCCAGCCACAAGGATCCCTCGAGGAGAGTCTCCAGACAGGCCCACGGCCCATCTCTAATTCCTCACGACAGGCCTCATCGTGCTGCCCAAGCCATGATCTCCTGGGTCATCCCACAGGCCTCCTCCACCCAGGGTTGTCTAGCAGAGAGATAACCTGATGGGCAGGGTCATCCACAGGGAAACAAGCTAGGTGCCCATATAGCCTGAGTTGGCAATTCTGGATTATGCAAGTAACAGGTCCCATGCCAGTCTCACGGTGTAACCGCCGGTTGGACATGTGATCCTGCCAACTGTACCCCATGATCCAGCGAAGGGACTTGTTACAAAAGGCATCAAGACGAGACTGCAAGACACTGGATAGTATTTAGGTTTTGCTTCCATAGAGCAAAACTAGCAGTATCAAGGCCTTGAAGACATGCAACTTGGTCCTTCTGCATAGGTACCGACATCTCCAAATGCTCTTGTTGATCGAGTTCATGGGTCCTGTTGCCAGACCAATCCGTCTATTGACTTCTTGGTCTGACAGTCCAGAGATATGGACTACACTACCAAGGTCTGTAAAACTCTCTGCAACTTCAACGTCCTCGCTGCAAGCATGGATCGACTGAATGGGTTCCCCTAACAGGCCCCCAAAGTCCTGAATCTTGGTCTTGGTCCAGGAGACCTCTATGCCTAAGGTCTTCACCTCATTGCTGAATGTATCAAGAGCTGCCACCAGTGACTCCAAGAACTCAGATAGGGTAGCAACATCGTCGGCAAAGTCAAGGTCTGAGACCGTGATAGTGCTTAGTATTGCTCCACACTGACTTTGGCTAGTAGCTCTGCCCATTATCCAGTCCATACAGGTGTTGAAAAGTGTTAGTGCAAGGACACAGCCTTGCCTCACCCCTGAATTAACAGGGAAGAAGTTCGACAGACCCCCACCACACTTTACAGCACTTTCATTACCAGTATAAAGGCTTGCTATTAGGCCAATAATCTGTGTAGGAATTCCCCTGAGTCTCAAGATCTCCCATAGCAATTCCTGACGCACGGAGCCAAACGCCTTCTTGAGGTTGATGTAGGTTGCAAGCAACCCACAACCAAACTCATGACGGCATTCCACAATTACTCAAAGCGCTAGTATACGGTCTATCATGGACTTGCCAGGAGTAAATCCAGACTGCTTTGGTCTCTGATGCCTCAGTAGGTGGTTGCAGATCCGTTTCAGAAGAATGTGGGCGAGAACCTTGCCTGGTATGCTGAGCAGTGTAATGCCACGGTAGTTGCTACAGGGGAATGGTATCAGACTGCCTGATGGCGGTCAGGACTGTATACAGGCCCCGAGCCATAGGTTCACCGCCAACCTTTAGCAGTTTAACAGGGATATCACATATGCCAGCAGCTTTCCCACTCTTCAGCTTGGAAATCACCATCCTAACCTCCATTAGGTTAGGAGGTTCTTCACTGATGGGTGGGTCTGGCACAGGCACTGTGACATTGCTTGCATCCAAGCTAACTGTTGGAGGGTCTACTTGGTACAACTGCTCAAAATACTCAGCCTAATGTTCATGAACCCCAACATGATCTGAGATGATCCGTCCATCCGCTGATCGGACTGCAGTCATCTGTGAGGAGGGCTTAGAGTTCAGTTTTCTCAGGGCGAAGGCAGGGTAGGCAGGGCGAAGGTCATTTACCAAGAAATGGCCTTCAACCTCCTCAGCAAGATTCCTGATGAACTGTTCCTCATTCCTTCTCAGCAATGTCTAAGCTCTACGCAAGACTTGATTACCATTCAGCTGAGCCATGCAACACGCTTCAGTGGCCTCTAATGTCTCCAGGGTGATGGAATTTTGCCTTGCCCTCGGGTGTACGCTAATGGACTCCTGAGCTGCTTCAAGTGTTACGTGCTTGAAGAGCTCCCACAGAGCAACTGGGTCAGTCAGGTTGTTGAGTTCTGTGAATCGGTCAGAGACTGCCATGGTGAACCCATGGGCACACTCCTCCTCTCTTAGTCTGTCCAGGTGAAACACCTTAGGGTGGCCATTGAAGGGATGAGGAGTTTTGAAGTGGACCCATGGGGTAGCCAGAACCAGCCTATGGTCATTGCCACAGAACTCGGCACTCTGGTAAACCCTGCAGTTCTGGAGGATCCACCATCACATGCTAACAAGAATGTGGTCGATCTCCTTGGCCACTGTACCAGTATCGCTGTACCATGTCCAGCGATGCGGGTTAGAGCGCTGGTACTAGGAACCAGAGATCCTCATTTTCTGGGACCTAACAAAGTTCCGGAGAAGGAGGCTATTCTTGCTGCTGAGATCAGCTCCCAAGCCATGGGGGCTGACAGACATCTCACATATGGCCAGCTCGGTCACAGCTGGATACCGCATTGAAGTCGCCCAGAACTATGGCTATACCCTGGAAGTGGTGACCATCATTGCGGCCCGACCAGTAGTAGGTGTACCCACCCATACTGATCGTGCCGCTACCAGGTCTTCTCATCTCTGAGAGGGCAGCCCCTCAACTCCCAGTCGCTTCAATTCCTGCAATAGCAGAGGTAACTGCTCATCCTGCCACAAGGACCGGATGTTCCAAGCGCCTACCTGGAAAGCTTGCCTGAGGTTAAGACTAGGGTGGTCACTCCGGGTGCACGCCACCTCTGCCATCCCCGCCGATGCTGCCCCAAATAAAGGGGGTCGGCAGGCTGTGGGGCCATCCATCCGCCTGTGGAGTTCCCGAGGGCTTTGCCCCACAAGCTTCATGGTGAGTTGGCGCCTGCCGGGGCGCAGGTGGGACGAGTAACTCTTGTTCCAATCCTGCGCCCCGACATTTGCCCTCCCAGCGGGACCCACAGCCTGCCTTGCTTGTTGGGTGGGAGGGACAACACCCCTCCCCATAGCATATCCATTTATTGAAGACGTTGCTGGTGGGTCTTTCTGGGGGGAGTAGGACTGGCAAGGCCCACCTCCCCCGAGCCACCCCATTACCCCAGGGTGGCTAGGAGGCAGGAGTTGGTACAGAGCCAGAGCGTGTCCACACGCCGGTGGGCCATAACTCCGTACCTCAGGGGCCTCCTGCTGCTCCGAGATCCCCCACAGTTTGGCCTGGGACCGCAAGGTACCCAGTTACCCACGGGTGGCCACGAGGAGGCACTGCACAAGTCTTGAGGATGGAGAGGCTGTGACCTGGCAGGGGAGACTTATGCAAAAGCTGCTCCCTTTTTTGCACTGGGCTAGCCAGTGGTGGAAGCTGCAAGTGAGAAGGCATGCAAGCACTTAATACTATCTAGGCTACCACACCATCGCTTCATATCACCTTGTGCATGAAGCACCAACCCATAAGATTTAGTCTTGATAGATTTATGCTGAAATATGCAAATACCATAAACAATATTTGAAAATGAGTATGATTGCATTCTTATGTCTTCAGAAGCTTCTTGCAAGACATTTTATAAAACGGATAAATTTTATATCATCAGATTTGTTCTTTAGTGAAAAGAAAGAATGTGATGATCATTTTTTGTTGCATTCACTAGCTGACAATCTTGATGTGATTTGATAAGTCCCAATAGCAGGGGAGGGCATGGCTGGATGGATGGGATGGATACCTCTAACCCTCTACTAAATGTTTAGTCAATGGATTGTTTTTACTCAGTGGATTGAGGTTAGTACAGAACTAGAAGTAGCCTTAACCCATTGCTGACGGGTGGTATGTACGCACATGCCATGGCATGGCGGGACCATCTGCCGGGGGCATGTACGTACATGCCATGGTGTATCTATGAACATGCCATAAGTTTTTTTTTTGTTAAAATCACGGCAAAAGATTATTTTTCTGCCAGTGAAAGTGTGATTAAGTCGGTTTTAACACTTTATCATTATTACCATGCAACAAAAAAAAACAACAAGAAGCTGACGATTTCAACTCCATGATGCCGCACACTGCTTATTTTATTCGGACTATAGACCGAATAATGATAAACTATGGAGTCTATATAACAACAAAAGTATCCTTCAGTCTCGATTTATCAGGAAGTATGGCAAGTAGAGACTTTAGAAAATAATGAAAACTGAAAATACAACATATCTTCGTAGTATTACGAAGAAACGGCATGGGATGCTGGTATTTGGCATGAGTGGTCGCACATGATCAGGCGACGATATAAGCTCCTGGCAGCGAGTCCCGGGCCTCTTTGAATACTATCCGTCAGAAATGTGTTAAAGGAGGGAGTAACAGGGGGCATAGGCCCATACTTTACATAATGTGTTGACTTATTCAGGGTATATTATTGTAATGATTATGTATTTACTTTAATCTATTCATATATTACCCTCTAATTTCTCTTGTATCAAAATTATAGATAATTGGGGTTTTCCACAACATAATTTTGATATATTTGCATAGTAGATATGAGAGGAATTCATCAATAGCACTATCCTCATGATTGGATATGTTAAGATATTCTGGATATTTACTGGCTTTGCCCCCAGACCCCATCCGATTGCCACACATACCTGTTGGAGGGTCCACCCCCAGACCTCTGCTTGATTTCTGAGGAAATTAGGCAAGATACAACCTATTTTTTTCATTTCAGATGTTCTTTGCCAGTTCACATTGTTTCATGTATCAGTGATTGTATTTTTTTCCCATGCTGTATAGTTGTGTCATTACATTTTCCTGTAAATGTATACCAAAGTATTGTGTGTTGTGAATCTTTCTAATGATCATTTTGCTAAAGAAGTTCTGTAGGTGAAGGGTCTTATTTACTGTTGTTATATCCATTACAGATAAAGTTTATTTGTACCTTACAGCTGTGTGAGAGAAACTATGCAGAAATAATCTGCAGACATGAATGGTAATATCACAAAGAAAGGGAAAAGATTGCAGAAGGTGCTGCTAACAGCCCAAGTCCACTTGGTGCTCTTGTACATACTGAGGTAAAGGTGTAAAGGTGGATGGGTGTTGGGGGTCAGAGCCCGGCAACTTGTCACAACAAAGTAAACAGTACAATGGATGAAACAGTTGATAAATGGTATCATTTCTCAGGTTGTTAATTTAGGAGTTACTGGTATAGTTTATTTCACACAGCCTTGTGGTACAGTCACCAACTTAAATGCTGCTGGCCATGTGGTGATGTAGGATGGCCAGTAGCACATGATAAAGTCACTTGATTTATAGCAATTCAAGTCTTAAATCACATTAAGTTGACAGCAAATGTAAAATTATGGAGTTGCAACTCATAGTTTTGTTAGTTTCTGTGCAGTGTTTAAAGTGCACAGAAACTAACAAAACTATGATAATAAATAAATCATGTGATAATAAATCATGTGATTATTTTACAGCCAATAACTAACTTTGATTGATATGATGTGAATCTGCTGTCATGTAAAATTTTACCCGAATGCTAGAGTGGTTTTAATGCTGAAAGTTCGTGGAGGAAATTTAGACTCATTGGGTATTCAGAAAAGATCTTTTCCATTATTTTCACCATTAATGAGGGTGAAATTTGCCATCTCTGAGCTATGGCTGGAAGAGAGCTGTGTCTAGGAGGATACTGTTTCCATGCTCAGGGTCCTATTTCTGCCTATTGTGACCACCAGATTTACAACTGGCATGAAACAATTATTGTTATCATTATTATTATTATTACTAATTGTTATTGTTATTACACAAAGTTGCTGTCAACTGAGATTGATTGATTATTTAAAATTATATGCAGCATCAGTAGCTTTAGTCATCAACAGCATAGAGTCTAGAGTACAGACCATTACCAACTTGATACAGCATATCAGATGACGAATGTAGACTTAGAAGATGGCAAAAAGTAAAGAAAATGCTTATGAAGAAAAAGAAATATGAGACCAAAGGCTCTGAGAAAATGTTGCAGATACAAACAATCTTAGATTTCTTTAATACTACATGCAGTTATTGAATATTGAAGTATTTTTCATTAGTAAAACTAAGACAGCTGACATGTATGTTTATATTTATACCTCTCTCTATTTATTTATATAAATTTGATATTTGATAAACAGATAAGATTTATATCAGAACAATTATGGGACTATTCATACTAACCAGTTTTAAACAAACAAACAATTGAAAGAAAATTGAATTTTGAGTAAAGAAAAGACTTTTCTTACTGTATGTCATATATTACTTACTGATATTATTAGACATCCCAGAGAATATATGTATCAGTCAATCATTATATTCAATGAAATAATAATAGATAATAATCTATTACCAGGATATCTCTGAGATTTTATTGCACTTTTCAGTAACTTTATTTCTTCTTTTTTGTGTTACTATGGTGAATTCAGTTATTAAATGTTATTATTATTATTACCATTATTACCATCATCATTATTTTTATTGTCATCATATCGTTATCATCACCATCATCATAATGATAATAACAATAATGCCAATGACTGGAATGGTGATAATAATGATGATGATGATGATAATAATAATAATAATAATAATAATAATAATAATAATAATAATAATAATAATAATAATAATAATAATAATAATAATAATAATAATGATAAT
>NC_051424.1:13790893-13795893 GCF_015228065.2 Penaeus monodon
GGGTCCACGACAAAAGCAGAAGCGACCATAAGGGGTGATGAATGTTAAATTTTGATCTTGCTCCTCTAAAGATCTGCCAACAGCCATACAAGACATCCAATGTGGAAAAGTACCGCGCCTTTGGGTTGATAAGACGTATAGCGACATGAGGCATTGGTGAGGGATGGGCAGGACAGAGCACTTGACTGTTGAGTTTGGTGAGGTCAACAGTTATCCTGACACCACCTTAGGCTTAGCTACAGCCACTAAAGGGTGACACCATTGTGACGGTGCAGGAGTAATGATACCCTGAGCCACCATGGAGTCCAACTCTGTCTTGACGTCATCCCGCCAGGCAAGGGGAATGACTCGAGGCGTGTGCACAGCAAATGGTTTGGCATTGTCCTTTACAAGGATCCTCATAGGGGGTCCACACATCTTGAGCTTCGTACCCTGTCGGAAAGGTTCTATTGTTATGAGAACATCTGAAAATTCTCGCAGGAAAAACTTCTTCACCTCGTCTGGGGATGCAGAGAGTGGAGGAGGTCGTGGTGGATGTAAAGGGAACCGTTGTGATGGAAGAGGTGGGGCTGGCTGGTGGCATGCGGCCTCCCGGGGTGGCACTGAATGGTAAGCAGGCATAACTTTGGAAGTTGTAGCAATTCTTGCTACCTGTGCAGGCTGATCTGTTTGCAGGTTTTTACTGGGAAGGCGTTTGCTCTGCCATCTGCTTAGGATCTGTCGTGGGTAGTCCTTGGGGATAATTTGTAGCTACAGTGTGTGGCTCCAGGACAGCATAGGTCATGGTAAAAAACTCAGCACATTTATCCAACCCTGTATGGTGACTGTACCATACGTCATGCTAGCAAATAATGATCCAAGGACAGTACAATTCATACATGACCCATCAGGATTATTCAATCCGAAATCTGTAGAGGTGTCCAGGTTGTCTATGGTTAGTCCTAGAGACTTGAGAAGGGTAACATCCATCACAGTCATGTCAGAGCCTGTGTCAGGTATGCAGTCCACATAGCTGATTGCACTAATAATCTAAATGTCAGAGATGCAGGGCCTACACAGGATTCAGTTTCAACCACGCAGATTTTAGCTATACTGCGTAAAACTTGGGAAACTGAGAGAAAATTCCTTTGTGGGAGCGGCATCACTTTCTTTTTTGATGATTGACAGTGACTGGCAAAGTAGCCTACTTTGCCACAGGTATGGCAGGTGCTAGTAGAAGCGTGACACTTCTTGATGTGTGACCTATATTCACACTGATCACAAAGTTCCTTTGACTGGGATCGTGGAGACTGGAGAGGGCGACTTGTGGTTCTTCACTGCTACCTTTAGCAGCTCACTGCTTTTTCTGCTTATAAACAGAAACTTCACGTGTAACTGGTTGCAATGGGCATAGTTCTTGAATGGTAGACTCAGCAGCCTCACGAGACCTACACACAGTTATTACGTTATCAAGGGTGGCGTCAGACTTCATCTCTAAACTACGTTGTTTGGTTTCTTCATCTTGAACACCTATCAAGATGGCATGCTTAATTTGGGTCTCGATACAAGTATTGCTGTCCCTTACACAGGTCCACATCATCTGCAGCTTGCTTCAGGCGCATATAAAAATCAGTAAATTTCTCATCGTGGGCCTGTCTGCACTGGGAAAAGGCGAGGCGTCACAAAGCCTCGTTTCTTTGGTTTCGCACGAAGTCCTGGATTCGCTAGAAGACATCCATCAGAGGCAGATCTGAAGCTGGAGACACAGTTAAACTGTTTTCCAGTGTTCCTCTCGTGTCAGCAGATAAGCACGAATGCAACTGTATTAATTGCTTATGCTGAGGCAGGTTATGCAGGTCAGTCATGACGGCAAAGTCATCCCAGCGCTGTCTCAATTCTTTGTATGACCACATCGTAATGTCTTTGGCGAGAGGTGGGGGAGGCTGGACTGAAACCTTCAGTGCTGTAGTACCTGACGAAGGCGCTGAAGCCGGAAGGTCCGTGGCAACAGCAGTCTGGTCCTACAGTCTGCTAGGGAGTCGGAGATGTGGTGAGGGCAGCAAATAGCTGTGAAAATCATTGTTCCTCAGCCTTCCTTCTTTGCCTCTCTTCTATGTCTTCTATTCTGCTGGCATGTCGATGAAGGAGACGGCTTGACTTCCTCTTGTGTAGCCGCTGCTTTCGTCTTCTTAGGCATTTTTGTTTAAATTAACTTTATTCTTTGTGTCTAGTGGTTCGGACTTCAGTCGTGGCACCTCGTAGGCGGACGCCGCGGCGTCAGAGCAGCTGGGCAATCCTGGACCTCGACGTCACGAAGGGGCAGAGCCTCCTCTTTACTGCTGTGCGGTGTGGCGACAATGCCAGTGCAGCTTCGGACTGGATGCGGTGGTGGTGTAGAGTGTAGCTCTGGCTAAAATGACCAAAAAATGCAGGGGAATAAAAAAAACAGCAGTAGTCTCTGGTCTCAATTCACCACAAGAGTTCACTGCACTGCACCAACAACACAAAAGTCACTCAGACTCTTCACAATATGAAAGTAGTCACTGAACACGAGGACGCTGTACTGGGTCAAACTGCCGGTTCGTCTCTTCACTGTCTTTTCACAGAAACTCACTGCGCCATGTGGGTGTAGGATGTCCACAGAAAGTCTGTCAGATGTGGATAGATAAATCCTTTGGTGATATATTGACAGGAGAGACTAGATACAGGAGGGTCCGCACTGAAATACATCCGTCTCATACCGTGGTGAAAGTGTGACTGACTTCTGTCTAAAATAATAAATGTTGCTATACATGTATCATTGTCAGTACACAGTATGTCCACTGATACAGTACACATGTATCGTAAACACACACACACACACACACACACACACATATATATATATATATATATATATATATATATATATATATATATAATATATATATATATATACATAAATGTATATAAATGTATATTCATATATGTGTGTATATATATCATCATCAACCTGAATCATTCCACTGCAGGACGGAGGCCTCACCCAGGCTTTTCCAACTTTGTTTGTTATGCACTCTTTTCCAGTCTTGGCCCCTAAATTTCGTTATTTCGTCACACCATCTCGTCAATGGTCTGGCCCTTGGCCTCTATATTATCTATAGCCCAATCATGTATGACCTGCCCGTTGCCATTTTTTCTTTTTGATGCTTCCAAGTATATCTTCCACTTTTGTCTGTTCCCTGATCCACGTCGCCCTCATCCGATCTAAGGCTAATTCCCAGTATTAACCTCTCCATCCCTCTCTGGGCAGTTATTAGTTTCCTCTCCAGTAATTGGTTGTAGTCTTTGTTTCTGATCCATAGGTCATAATTGGTTAAAGACTTCTTTTTAGACATAATGGCAATGAGCCTCTGAGTATGCTACTGTGTCTGCCCAAGGCGCTCCAGCCTAAGCTGATGCATCGCTTAATTTCCTCTTCCTTAGATGTGTGTGTCTGTATGAGTTGTCCTAGGTTTATTACTTGCTGCATTTCATTTGCAGATTCACTTAAGAGAACAATATCATCTGCAAATCTTAGATTGTTTAGGCATTCGTCTCCTATTTTGATACCCTTTCTGTTCCATTCTAGCTTCTTGAATATATCCTCAAGGCAAGCTGTAAACAGTTTTGCTGAGATGTGGTCACCCTGTCTAACACCTTTTTTAATTGGTATTTTATCAGTTTCAGAGTGGGGCTTGATAAAATATGTCTTATTGAAATTTACACTAAGCATTTCTCTGTCCTTTCCTTCGGTAATTCAACATAAATATTGAGAGTCATACTCTTCACAATAAAAAAAATATATACATATACATATATATATATTTATATATATATATATATATATATATATATATATATATATATATATATATATATATATAAGGAAAAGCAAATATTCTTTGCTGTCCTATCTTCGTATATATCTCCTCAAATGGCTTTTCGAAGTTGATGAATGCCATACACAGGGGTTTCCAATATTCGCTTATTCTTTCTCTTGTTTGGGTGAGCACGTGGATGTGGTCTATTGTTGAGAATTCGCTGTGGAAGCCTGCCTGTTCTCTAGGCTGGTTAGAATCCAGACTGTCAGAGATGCAAGTTGTGATGACTTTTGTGAACAGTTTGTAAATAACTGAAAGCAGGCTTATGGGTCTGTAAATTTTTAGATCCTTTCTATCCCCTTTCTTATGTCAAAATTATTGTTGTATTTTTCCAGACTTTCGGGGGTTTTCCATTGAGAAGGCATTTGTAAAAAGATTGGCTAGTTTCACTGTTGCAATTTCTCCTGCATCTGTTATAATTCTGTCTTCATCTGGTGTTTTCCTTCTCTTCATGCATTTAAGTGATCTTTTTATTTCTTCTATTGTGATGGTAGATACATCTCTAGTTACTGCGTTCACTTCTATCTGTGGCTGTTCATTAAAGTTGTATAGATCCCTGTAAAAGTCTTTCACTACTCTCATGATTCCATTCTTATTATGTGTCACTTTACCGTCTGTTTCTTTATTGCATACATTTTGATTTCTCCCTATTCTGAGTCTCCTTTTAGCTGTTTTCATGCTGGTACTTGAGATCACAGTTTCATTTATTATTTGAGCATTGAATTTCCATACATCTTCTCTCTTCTTTTTATTTATAGTCTTTGTTAGTTCAACTAATTCTATTTTGTCAATGTTTGACGATACTTTCATGACCCTACATTTTTGCATAAGCTGTTTAGTTTCTACCGAGAGCTTGCTGGAACTTTGCTTGACGTTCTTACCATCTACTTCAAGTGCAACTTCCTTTATTATGTCATTGAACTGTTGGTTGATTTGGTCAATGTTAAGATCTTCGTCACTGAGAAGTGAATGACTGTTTTGGATGTTAAGGTTGAATTCTGTCGCTAAATTTGGATGCTGTTTTCGTATGATTTAGTTCCTTTTCCTTCTGCGGTGTAATTTAATTTGGTCTTTATTATATGGTCGCTGCCAACATTTACTTCATTAATAACTTTCACA
>NC_051424.1:13800893-13803393 GCF_015228065.2 Penaeus monodon
GGAAGGATCCGGGGCCCTTTTCGGTGTGTCGCTGAATTTTGGAGGTTTGACAGGTGGTACAGGATCGAACCCAGTCCTTTGCATCTCTGGAGATGTTGTGCCACATGAATTTCTGCTTCAGGAGGCGTAACTCCGCTCGTCGAGAGGGACGGGACAGGCCGTGGATGAGGCAGAAAATGTGATGATGGAGGGAGGCTGGAATCCATGGACGCGATCGACCAGTGCTGATGTCACATAGGATTGTGGTACCTACTTCGTCCACAAGGACGTCCTTCCACTTGAGGGAAGTATTGGATGTATGGCAGGCTGATGTCTCGGTGTCCTGTTGCTGCTCTTTAGCGAGTTGGTTGTAGTCGAGCCTTAAATGAACTGGGTCATTGGAAACTCTGGAGAGCACTTCAGCTGCAGCATTCTTCCTGTCCGACAGGTGTTGAAGGGAGCAGTTGATGGCGGTGGCGGAGAGATGAAGGCACTAGTTTGTCTTGTGAATGCGTGAACCAGGAATATGATCCGTCTGAATCGTGAAGGTGTTGCCCTCAAGAAAATGGCGGAAATGACAGACAGCTTGGTGAATGGCAAGGAACTCTCTATCGAAGGTTGAGTGGTTCTTTTCGGCCTTCAGTAGCTTGCGGCTGAAGAAACCCAAAGGGCAGCACAGTCCTTCAACCACCTGTTCGAGAACAGCTGCAATAGCAATGTTGCTGGCGTCTGTGGTGAGGAGAAGGGGCTCCCCTGGGGTGGGAAAATCGAAGAGGGCTGATGCGGCAAGATCTTCCTTGGCCTTATGAAATGCATCTGCTTGAAGGGGACCCCACGTCAGGTCCTTGGGTTTCCCTGTAAGTGCAGTGTGCAAGGGTTCCATGATGGATGCAATGCAGGAAGCGGTGTATTGCTTGACTGCCGAAACCTTGTCTAGGAGGGGGGAGACACTTGCAGGAGAGAGGTGGTGCCCCAGGAAGTCCACCTTTCTGACGCCGAAAACACACTTGTCGTATCGCACTTGGGGATGTCTTCTGGGTGCATTAGTACTTGGTAGTACCCCTTTAGTAGGTCGAGCTTGGAAAAAATCTTGGCGCCGTGGAGGAAGGAAGTGACATCGGCGATGTTAGGCAGAAGGTTGTAGTCTGGTTCCATGAGCATATTGAGGCATCTGTAATCACCACAGGGACGAAGGGAGCCGTCCTTTTTTACCTCTATGTGCAGAGGGAATGCCCAAGGCCTTGGCGAATTAGCTCTTTATTTGCAGAGCTCACAAAGGTGTTCATTGGTCAGAGCTTAGCTGATGAGTGTGTGTTGATTCTGGACTCCACGGCTTAAATGGCCCAGCTGCAATGTATACTCTCCAGTCAGGTGATTGGCAGGGGCCAGATGGCCAAATCGCCAAATGACATGAGCCTGCTCTACCATGAGCGGGAGCTCGTTGCGAGGTGGTCACCACAATATCTTGATATGGTGATAGATCCCATGCTTGGCTGGAGTTTGAGGTTGCTGGGTTTAAATACGTCGGAGTAGGAGTTGCGGAGGTGTGCGTAGTCATCTGCAGCATCAATCACCTGAAGGGCGTGGTTATCTGGGCCAGCGGTGATAGGGGTGGCGGCGAGGGAAGCTGCATCGACCAATCTCCCACTGGAGACGTCGATGAGGAGTTGGTAGTGGGCTAGGAAGTCTGCTCCAAGCAAGGGGAGGGTAGGAGGAGGGAGCGGGCAGCGCCGGTGTCCACTAGGAAGAGGACGCCTGTTATGGGGTCTTGCAGGAAAAAGGTATTGGTGCAGTCGGGGTTATGCCGCGATAGGCGGCGGCCGCCTTACACATTTTTTTGGCCAGGGGCAACCTGGTTTGCAGTTCTTTGCATTGTGGCCGAACCTGGCGTGAAAATGGCAGAGGCCGTCGGCGAATTTTTTGTTGTTGTACTGGATGCCAGTGGACGAGTGATGGAGTATGGTTGACCACTGCAATGTCGTCCTCGTCTGGCGGGGGCGCTGTTGAGACGAGGGTACTGTGTTGATTTGACGGGCTGCCGATGCGTGTACATCATTTAGGTGGTCCGCCATCTCCTGCAGGACAGCTTTAACCGTCTCCTCCACATTAGGGATGACTGCACAAATATTTTCTGGTAGGCGGAGAAGCCAAAGGGCACGAAGCAAGTCCAGCTGTTTTGCTGTTCCGTCGGTTGCTGGAGGGTGTCTTGCTAGAGACTTCATCTCGAGCAAGGCGTCGGAAGGTCTCTAGTCGCCGAGGGGCTGCTTGGTGAGCTGGAGGAGCTCTGTCACTCGCGATGCTGCTGAAGGAGTGAAGCGCTGCAGGAGGAAGATTTTGAGGTCATCGTAATTGATGGTAGTGTCGCCCTTGGATATCAACCACTCTTAGATGCGGGGAAAAAGTTCATCTGGAAGGAATGTGGTCAGCCTGGGTAGTGCAGTTAGTTACCCTCTTCAGGCGGAATTGCACTTCAGCTCGCAGGAACCAGGTGGGAGCGTCAATCGCTAAGAAGGTGGGGAAC
>NC_051424.1:13816211-13836211 GCF_015228065.2 Penaeus monodon
GCAACAATGCAAAGGTTAACAGTGTGCTGTGCAATAGTACATATAATATATATCTGACTTATAAGAAATTAGTATCAATTAGAATATGTCTATCACTGACACCTTCATCATTTCGAAGCAAAGTGATAATAAAAATTGGTAAATGTAGTCCTCATGTTCGCTTGGGAGTGACTCATTACATCATATACGCCTAATAACAACATACGGAACGATAAAACGTAATGCAAGGCAAGAATACAAGATTGGCCCAAGACTATACGCATATAATTCTTGTGCAATTAACGTGATTTATACAGATATGATATATGAAGTTGCATAACTGAAGTGATTGGTAAATAGACGAGATAAGTGAGTAAATAAGTTAGAGTTATAAAGTGAATAAGCTAGAGTATAGCACACGAGTAGAAAATATAATAGTGGTAGAATAGGTATAGAATCATAGCAGATAGTTAAAGTGAGTGAGAGTAATAAGAAATGGAATGGCGTGCGAGGTGGAATTGATAAGTAAAGGTCGAGGCGAGGATGGGGACGGGATATGTAAATGAAGTGGAAGATTTTTAGAGGTCAAGGAGTATAGATACCGATCTAACTGCACGAAAAGAACATTTATAAATATGGTAATATATGTATTACTCTACGGCAATTGCAACGTTATATCAACTTCTGTTCGAAATGACAGAAATGATACTGCAACAGTATGTGAAATGTATGAAATGGTGACAAGTTATATTAACTTAAGCCTAAAGATTCCCGGAGGAAAAGCGGCCAGCACCCCACCATATTTTCAGGTTGAAGAGGGTACTACCGGGACGAGATCATATGTAGCAAAAATAATACGCAAATTGGGCATCCCATCCCGTTGGGAAATGCCAGCGCTATGCCCACGTAGAGTCGTAAAAACTTTGGGCGCGCACGGGCGCCGGATCGCAGCTGGGCGATAAATGTGCTTCTGAGCACGTAAAAGGACAACATTCAACTTAATACTAATTACATGTCCATAACCCAGCGTGGGGTCGTCACCAAGGACCATGTAATAAAGATGAAATGACGTTCGCGATATAGAATAATTAATGAAAGAAATGCTGTGAAAATCTGTCAGCATCTTAACGATTGCCATGGGAGGAAAGATGGAAAATCGTTAGGATGACCGAAGAAATTTGCCTTGAATTGATGGATAATGATAACGAAAATCACGAACAATATAAAATCGTAGTAGCTGATATAATGTGATAATCTCTAACAACGAGATAGAATTGAAATGAAAATAGAAACAATATATTTCTAATCGTGGGCAGATCAGAGTGACCGATTTTACCTGAGTGAGATCGAAGTCAGGTTCATATCCGATAATTAGCAGAAGCTAGTAATAAAAAAATGTGTGAAAACGAAACACATTGTCATCGAAAAAATAAATAATCGAAACACTAATGAATAACAGTTATCATAAGTATCACATTAATAATCTAAGTAAGAATAACTAAATGTTTATATATAAATGTATATCAGTATAAATAAATTGTATAATATGAAAAGAAAATATGTCGATAACGAAAAGGAAATTGATAATTCGTTATCAAAAATCCAAATTATTTTAAAAAAGAAAAAAAAAAATAAACTTGAAATATGAAAAAATAGAAGAAAATGGTTGAATGAGGCATTTCACACACAGGTCAAAGGAGGGGAGAAAATGTCATCACTTGACATGACCTGACCTGAAATGACCTGGGGTACTAAATGTTAAGTGAACCATAAACTTATTTACTGTATTTGTACTATGAAAAATACGAATAAAACAAAACACATCATACGTGTAAATGTACACAAGACAAGAAAAGAAAAAAATCTAATATTTGGAAATTAACTCTTAAGATGACGAACTGATAATGAACTCTGGATATCACATGGTTAAAAAGGGCAGGGAGACAGGTCATGCGCGGTCAGAATTCGATCGCGAAAGGCAAGTGTGAAGTCAGTTGGAAATCGCACTTACAAAATATAACGTACGTATATTAAATATTTGTTTAATTGAAAATAACATTGAAACAAATATCACGACACTAGAATATTAACGCAAGTGACCTTCATAGATATATTGAAAATAGGTAGAGAGGGAGGGGAAATGTGGAAGGAGGGGTTTAAGGAAAAGGGGAAAGTTAGGAACTAGGATAGGTGGGGAGGTCTGGAGAAAGAAAGAAAATGTTTGTTTATGGATAATTCCACCATTTTCACATTATTTCAATAATATTCCTACTAATATATCGTAAAACCGAGCCGAAATAAATGCACTGAAAAATGATATACGAAATTTACGTCAATAAGGCACCGGTTAGCACAATGGGAATATAAATAAGAAAATATGCCTAGAATATGCCCACATGGGCATAGCGCATTCGAGAAGAAAATGAATTTAAAGATAAAACACGCCTAAGAAAATTACTCTCACTAAAAAAATAAAGATAATCTACCATCAAAGGGAAATTCGAAGAAACATGGTAGAGAAAAAAATCGGATTGTTCGGATGTTTAGAAAAAAAATCACTGCACTTGTTGAAAACATAACGGCATGCACACATGGGAAGGAAAAAAGAAGGGAAAAGAAATTGCCCATGGCGTACTTACAGTTTGTTTTTGGAGAGAGTGTTGGTCGGAGGCATCGTTCGTGTCGCAAGCTTGAAAGAAGCGACATCCCCAGCTGGCACCATCTGTGAGGGACTTGTAAAACGCACGGTCTGTTGCGTATATTTATTGATGGGAGATTCTTGGTAATGTAGCGTGGACCAAGGTTGGTATGGCCGGTTTGTGCAGAAGGCCGGGGTTGCCCCCGGGAGGCCGCGTTCGAGCGGGGCCGTGACTCCAGGTAGAGCGTGCGTACGGTTCCAGGTCAGTACCAGTTCCAGCGCAACGGGCGTGGTTTAGGTCAGTACGGCGGCGATGCCATGGGCACGCCACCCTATTGGTCACCCCTGTTAGTAGGAGGGCGTGACATTGACGGCATTTGACCAATGACCAATCTGAGAGAAAGGGAGAGACAGGGAGAGAGAGAGAGAGAGAGAGAGAGAGAGAGAGAGAGAGTTTAAAGTTAAAGTTTAAAGTTTGGTTTGGATTCCATTTGATACAATGGATATTCTTGGTGTGACATACTGTCTGCTTGATTTTGCTCATGTGTGTCAGCTGCTGCTGACTCGGCCGAACCGAGTCCTTGCCCGCCGTGGTGCCCAGCCACAGCAGTAACCTCCGGGCGACAGTTGCAACTTCTCGCGCCTGGGCGCGAAATTTCTACATTAAATTTTCTGTATAAAATATCAAGCACATATAAAACATAGAAAGTATGTCTAAATAAGCATAGTCATAATTCTATGAGTTACTCACTAAGAAATTAAAATATAAAAGAAACTTATTTCCTAGACTAGACAGTAAGACATTAAACTTATTTTCAAATAAAACAAGAAAGTGACATAAAATGACAAATAGAACTAGAAAATGACAAAATTGTAGGAAACCACTAACATAATCATGCGTTTACCAATCTAAAATATGCTATCCACTTGTGGTAAAAGTAGGTACAGAGCTGCCCGTCTCCCTTGAAATGAGAATGAACAATGGTTAAAATATGTTGTATACATGTCACATCTTCAGACTGATAGTCTAAGAGATAGCTTCTGAGTTTCTATTTGAAGGAAGACTCTGATTGCACGTTCTTAATGTGAGTTGGGAGATTATTCCATAGTTTAGATCAAGTGATACAAAGGTGAAAAAATAACCCCTTTTTCGTGTACTAGCATACGACATACCGTTTATCATGGGAAGAGTATATACCCATGAAAGGAACTGCTTGCTAACTATGAGGAAGACAGTATGTGCTAGTTCGAATAGGTATTGCTGTTTGATTTTCAGCCACATTTTTTGAGAGGTGTGACATGGTCGTACTTTTTAGCATCACCTATTGCAATCTTGGCAACGAAGATCTGCAACTTTTGCACTTATTGTAGTTGGGTATCGTTAGTAGTAGCCCAAATTTTCAAACCGTAATTTATTTTGCTGTTATCCTTGCGTTAAGATTGAGTTGATCTTTTATCGTATTAATATACATTTAAGTGCCATATATTTTCTTTGAGATTTCGTTTATATGGTTATTAAATTGCATATGCTTGTCAATATGTATGCTTAGAATTTTCAAGGACTTGCTTGGAGAAATGTTAATGTTATCGATATGAATCTGAATATTATCGTGATTTTTTTTTTTTTTTTAATATTGCATGTTCTGACGAAAAAACACTGCTTCTTTTCCGTACTGAACATAAGACCGTTTAGATTAAAATATCTTATGACAATAAATAGTGATTCTTCCGCAATTCGGATTATAGTATTAATGTCTTAAACATTCCATAGATACTTTTGCTGTTTGGGATACGTGATAGAACATTAACGTAAAATAGGAATAAAATTGGGCCAAAAATCGATTCTTGACACACCGAGTGCTAATCGAACTGATTGCGTCCTCCCTTTCAGATAATTATTGAACCATTCAAATCTGTGACTAGATTGTTACACTTAGTTATCAGTAATTCATGATTTACACTATCATGCCTTTGATAGTTCATAGATTTACACAAACGAAATGTTGGGTATTACTAAGCAGCTTCCTTTCTTCACGGCAGGCATTGAGTTGGAATGTTGCAACTCTTTCAAGTATTTTAGATAATGTGGGAAGCAGCGATATTGGGCGATAGTTACTGGCTTCGTTCACCTCTTCACTAGTAAAAATAGGAACTGCAATTGCATGTTTCCAGGTCGTGGGGAACTGGTTAATCACTATAGAGGTGTTGTTTATACACGTGAGGTATTCTATGGCTATCGGTAAAAAATCCTCAACAATTCTTAATAGTGTACCGTGTGATCCATAAGAATGTTATTTTAAGGTGTTTTAATAATTGTTATAGTGTCTACCATGTCTATAGGTTGGACTCTAACCAGTAGAACGATCTATGACAGAAATATTCCTAGTTTGTGCATTATGGTTATTTGTATTTACATTTCCGGTGGCATTTCTCAAAAGTGTTTTTTTACATAAAAAAATGTTGGAATTGTTTGCTCTGTTCCTTACAGTTATACCATTATTAATCAGGGCCCCAGAACATTTCTAAGGGTCTTCCAAGTGGCTGCACTATCACCCCAGCATTCTTCTAATTGAGTAGAGAAGCAACGAACTGTGGTTAAAAGTGGTCTGACTTGTCTGTTTAGGTCTTTGTAATTTAGTTTTAAGTTTTCACCAAGCCGGTTTTTCTTCAGTTCATTCTATGCTATATTTCTTTCATTCATTAACGCGCGGTTGTCGTAAGTTATCCAAAAGGTCTCTTCACCTGTTTCCTGACCAGAGGTGCGCATAAGTCAAAGCCTTTTTAAAGACGGTGGTAAATATATGAACCTGTGTGTATATATATTATCAGTGTGAAATATCTTGTTTAATTCAACAGATTGTGACATTGCATAACTAATCAGGAGAATATTTGTTTACAGCCAGCACCAGCCAGCAGTTTCACTGCTGGCTGGTGTTTAGGTTTGAGCAGATTTATAGTAACAGTGATTATGTCACGATTTGATAGATAGTAAGGCAAGTTGTCAGATTATATCCAAGAGTGTAGCAGACTTACCTCTTACCCAAGTTGGTTTATCAATTACCTGATGCAGTCTGGGATTATTTTATTTATTAATTTAGCGGTAGCAGATAAAAAAAAATCACCGACAAAACAAACATTTAATATGTAGACACTAATTTTTAAAAACCGGAGATGTAAGCAAAAGTGTTGGCGGAGGGTGACGGTACATGCAGCCATGTAGAGTCTATTAGTCTGTACTCTCACCGTGAGCCTTCTCTGCGTCTATCTTGAAAGGCATCACGTTCAGAGTGTCCCTATCGTAAACGCACACTCCACCACCTCTACCTTTCTCATACCTGTATACATTCTAATGTGGTATAGTTATGTGGTCATCTAAAATATCTGTATACCTTCCTTTACTAAAAAAAAAAACTCTGTTTTGCTGATATTAGCAAGAAGATTTTGGGCTTTTATATGATCTATATTCACATAATTCCTTCCAATCAAATGTCTAGTAGCACTATCTTTGCCACATTCCTAAAACTTCTTGTAAGTACAAAATAATTTTTTGAGGCCCAGATGATGTTCGTTGTAGTCACACGCTTTTGCTTGTAATTTTTGAGAGACAAAAGATGGCACCACCTGTTGCACATACACTTTCATATCATTCTTTTTTATTTTAAATCACTTATCATGGAACCTTGAGTGTCTAGCATTTTATCAAGCAGCGTTTCATACAAGCCGCAATACACGACACACTGGGAAGGAATCCAGGTTAGTTTTTCACTGATCTGGCTTCTGATTAGAAGTAGCCTCGTCTCTTCGGTTAACAGCTCGATTTCTTTCTCTTTTGTTTCGACAGTTTTTTATGATATCTTGGGCCTTTTACCACAGTCCATCCGAGGTTGTCGCACAACTGCCAGCAATTGTGTCGGAGGGAGAGGGTGTGTGTGTGTGTGCTGCTGGCTGAGTTTTCTAGCGATTTTTTGAATAAGTTTGCTCCTAGTGTCCCAAACCTGATTAATTCCTAGGTCTCGACTTTGTTTTTTTACGGGGTGAAGTGCATGTAAACATACATATAACCTTGACTCGATTATCAGTTTGTGCAACAAACATTCATGTTTTATTTGTATAAAGCGTCACCTGATTTGTGATTTGTATTTAGCCGAAAATAACACTAATAAAGAGCACAAAAGATACCAAGAGAGAGAGTGAGAGAGAAAGAGAGAGAGAGAGAAAGAGAGAGAAAGAGAGAGATAGAGAAAGAGAAAGAGAAAGAGAGAGAAAGAAAGAAAGAGAAAGAAAGAAAGAGAAAGAGAGAGAGAGAGAGAGAGAGAGAGAGAGAGAGAGAGAGAGAGAGAGAGAGAGAGAGATCCAGCCGCATTTTCCCTAACTATATACTGCTTCGTTGAAAGAGAGAAACCAGCCAATTACCGTGCCTCATGAGTTAATCATGTTGCGAAGAGTGAACTGGCAAAACCAGGCAAATGTTTGCATGTAAAAGGAAACTGAAATAGAAAAAACAATAGAAAAACACCAGAGTACTTAATGCGTTATTATGATTTTAATTACAAGCAAAACAATGTTGAAGCTTTAAATTAAGTGGAAAAAGTAACTGACTACTCTACAATATATACAATTTACATGCACCATCATTTGCTTCGCAAGGCTGTGGAAATTTTCAAATGTATTTCTGAGGATCTGAGAAAACATTTTATTTTTGTTATGGCATCTATTCTTCTTCCTGTGGTGACTGGAAGTGTGTTCTTGATGTTTTGCATTGTATCGTATCCACTGAGAGTGAGGTCCACGTTCACAGACTGTCCGAATCGTAGACAACCGGATTATTATTATTGAGCACAGGCATTTAATTATCTTAGGGCCTGTAATATATCAGCATATCTAGACTAATGGTTCTTAACCTTTCTAGAGTCATGGAGCGCTTAAGAATCTGATGAAAGCTAAGGACCCTTCCCCAGAAATATTAAAACACATCTTTACATACAGTGTGTATATATTTATTTATTGAGATTTAATTGTTTCACACGTATATGAGATACAAAGCATTACTAAACTTTAAAATAAACAATATAAAAAAAGAAAGAAAATCCTTTATAATGCAAAAAAGTTTACCGAATATAATGCTGTTTTATCTGATCCTCGCGGACCCCTGAAACCCCATCTATGGGGTTTCAGGGGTCCTCCTGGGAGTCCATCTATGGACTCCCAGGAGGTCCATGCACCCCAGATTAAAAAATCTAATCTTGACGTACAGCCTGTGAGATCGTATTATAGAGACACAGAGTTATTTTGAATGTTTCACTGGTCGATATTTACATCAAATTTTACTTTTATAAAGTAACCTTGTATTTGATGTACTGCTTATAAGGCTTTTATATTACTTTTCTATGAAGTAGCAAACGATTCGATTTCTAATTAATTAAAATATTAAGGCTATTCTTGTAGATCTTGGAAATCCACTGGTATGTAAATACAATTTGATACACCCTCAATCATGTTTGACTTTATGCAAACATTATAGGAACTGTTAAAACAACTTTTCAGTCTGTATGCCTCTACCTTAATGCAATGTTATACAATCCGGCTAGCCAATCAGTACGTTATATTTTTCCGATATATTTCACGTAGTCTCAGATGAGGAATTATATTTTCATTAATTACGAATCGCATCGTATGTTTCTTGATACAAAATTCAATTATGAAATTGCATAAAATGTTTCTGTGCCTTTTTAGTAATACATCAAATTGAAATGGATAAAATTTGAAGTCAATCGTGACGGTCAATGGAATGACATGGTAAGAATTTTCGAGTCACATGGCGAGGTAGTGACTTGGTGGGATGAATGTTTTCAAAATTATTCTGTACCCCTACGATATAACGTTATAAAGTGAAAATTATCTAAGAAAAGTTGTGTGTCTTCATTTGTTGATATAAGACAGGTACTAAGATAAGCAAATGCCTATGATTACTGAAATCATCCATTTGTCTGAGATTCACACTCCTTGTGAACATGTACTTCACTCGCGGTGTTATAATAGATAAGATGCAAAACTTAGGCAACATACTACCACGTTCTATTTGAAGAATAATGGATGTAATAATAATAAAGAAAAAATGTTTTGTTTGAATCTTAGATATACATTTAAAAGTTTCCACAGCTTTGTGAAATGAAGTGTATAAACAAATTGTAGAGTGGTCGGGTAATATTTTCCATTTTATTTGAAACACATAATATTTTCCTTCTAATAATTGGATACGAGCTCTATTAAATATTTTAATATTTTTCGATTGGCTTTATTATATGAAATTATCATTATTATTATTATTATTATTATTATCATTATTATTTTATTTTTATTATTATATTTTTTTTACTTCGTATGTCAGTACAAAATTCAGTGATACCATGTACCATAGCGACCACAAAGTAACATCAATGTATCAGGGTGTTAGCGGTTTCAGGATGCTTATAAAAATGGCCTCAAATCCTTATTTTAGACTATGCGAGATATATCTGAAAAATATTGTACTCTAATTGCTGGTTGGCTTGTAATCACTTTGTATCAAGGTAGATTAGGTGGATTAACAGGTACTAATAATGTTCGTGTGAAGAGCAAACATGTTTGAGGATACATCACAATGTTAGAAGATTCAGAGAAGTTACAAGAAAGACTTTAATGCTTTCATTGATACGCTCTGAAATCATACGAAATGATACAGTAACTGTACTGTGTTTTTTTTTCTTTTCTTTTCTTTTCAAATATACTGATGGAAAAAAGAAAAAACACAATGTTCCACAGCAGGGTCTTAATCGTTGCACAGCCATGTAACAATCCAGTTAATATTTTAGGTTTTATAAAGGAATTACACGAAGGACGTCGAACGGTGTCTGTATCACTGGGGTGTAACAAGGTGCACACATCGACCGGCGTCTGCATCGACGTATGGGTTGATTATCAAGTATACTCACTTAGACTTTCCCTTTACATGTAAAACAGTTTCCTCATTTCACCACTTCTTGCAACATGTTTGGCTGTATTAACTCATTACATATTGTGTCTGGATGCCCGGCGATTGGCTGGTTTCCCTTATACTAGTAAACAGATGGGAAAATGCATCCTGGTTACATGAGGAAAGATGATACCAAGACAAAAAAATGTATTACATTTGTTAGAAAGCATATTACTTGGTCATCTAAATAGTGATAATTATATATTAGATAATTACTTAGTAGAAAGAATTAATATACAGGACTCGATGATGTAATAGTCCACCTGGGTAAAGAGGACTATTATTTTGTCGAATTTTGATTCAACAAACAACGTTTTAATGAATCGCGTCGGTGCATTAGTCCGCCTCAAAGGAGTCGGAAAAGGGAAGGAGATTATGAACTCAGTAATGAGAAATGAATCAATGTCGGTTGCCAAGTGTCAGAATCGTCCCCTTTCTGACCCGTTCTAACACACCGCTTCTTGTGCAGTATCTAGATATGGGTAAATCGGTATTTGCAGCCGTTCTGCTCGGTACTGAGTTGGCAGATTTGTATAGGAAAACATCCAATACACCCTGACTCACAAAAGAGCCCTTTTAACCCCCACAAGACTAATAGACTGTGTTTAACCATCGTGATATGTCAGCGAAAAAGTGTCGAGTAGTTATGCTCGACACTTTTTCGCTCATTGTTTACTTAGGCCGTAACGTGTTTATTTGCTTGTTTCCACTATGTCGCCCGGGGCGGTTTCATGAAAGGTCTTAGACTCCAAATTTTGTCTTAGACAAAGAAGTCTATTATTTGCCCCATTGCCACATCTCAGAGTTAATGCTGATATTAGAATAAACATTTACATCGTTATAGACTTTATGAAGGTTGCAGTAATATGTTAAACATACTACAATAAATTGTAGCTCTAGGGTAACAATGGTATTACGCATTTTATATATTCAAATAAAATTTGGCCAACCATATGTTTGTTGTCATAGCATCAGCTGTGAAGCCGCGCGGCATTATTTGCATTTTCGAGAAAAAAATGCTGTAAATATGTATGATCAATTAATGGTTGATAATAAGTCAGAATATGTTATCCAAAGTATATTTGTCATTACTGTTGTCCGATCATTTTCATATGTCTTAGACTGTGCATCGAATATGATAGAAAATCTTGGATGACACTTTTGTATTATTGTCAACCGAAGAATTGGTTGTGACATTTTTTTCTTTTCACGTTAAATTACCTAGTCCTTACGCGTAAGGACTATCTTTCCTTTGTTCTTGCAAATTCTCTTCTGGCGAAGTTTATTCCGCTTTGGAAATAACAAGAAAAGCTTCGGGGCCTCTTTTGATAAATTATCAAACGTCAACTGAGCCGTCTCCCACATTTTTATTGCCGTATCTTATCTTAAAAATACAAATAGCGGCGCCTGCCTTTACAAATTTAGATATACTCAAAGAGAACCATTTTTAATTGTGATATTTGTACTATTACGTACAAATAACCATACTGTGTAAATAAATTGAATAAAACTTTTTTTTTTTTTTTTTTTTTTTGAAAGTGCAAATTTTACATCCAAAACGTCGTCTGCTACAGCTTTGACTCAGAACGAACAAGCAGCGCCACCAATACTGGACTGACGCCCAGTATTGTTCTTTGTCCAGAGAAAGCTTTATGTTGTGATACTTTTCGCCCGTCGAGTGAAGTGCGAGCCGACGAGTAATCATTTCGTATATATGCATGTACGCGCGCGCGCGTGCGTGCGTGCGTGCGTGCGTGTGTGTGTTTATATGCACACACACACACACACACATATGTGCGTGCGTCCGTGTGTGCGTTCGTACGTACGTGCGTGCGTGTGTGTATGTATGTGTGTGCATGTATGTGTGTGTGTCTGAGTGAGTGTATGTATGTATGTATGTATGTACGTATATATATATGTATGTGTGTGTCTGTATGTATATATATGTAATATATGTGTGCGTATATATGTATATGTATAATTATATATGTGTGTAAGTAGACATACATATGTATGTATATGTACACACACACACACACACACCCACACACACACACACACACACACACACACACACACAACACACACACAAACACACACACACACACACACACACACACACACACACACACACACACACACACACACACACACACAACACACACACACTGTAACGGGTATAGAACCCAATTACATTGGCTTGCAGGGGTATTGATACTGGTATTCGGCTTGACTCTTTATTTCTTAGAGTTGACACCACGCAGTATAAGAACACGACATGTTTAGTTATACGGGTTATCGGGCCGCGCGGAGGTCACGGTCAGCCCACCTGGAGGGAGGCGAGGGCTGACCTTAGCGCGGTGGTAGCTTAGCACGAACTCCCGGTCAAACGAGGTCAGATATAAAATGTGACCTCCGCCCTCGCTGAGCGGGTGGTTCTTATTTGGGACATTTGGATCCACGTGGAAAACAGCCACGTGGTCCACTGGTAATAGAAATAGAATTATCCACATCCTGTAACAGAAATAGAATTATCCACATCTTATACACACACACACACACACACACACACATATATATATAGAGAGAGAGGTACACAATTTTTTTTTTTTTTTTTTTTTTTTTTTTTTTTTTTTTTTAGGAGTCTCAACATGTGAAGATGATAAACGTAAGCAAAGCAAATTTAAACCCGTGTTTAAATATTAATATTCATTAATAAAGGAATATTAATATAAATCTTAATATTAGATATTATTGATATTAATATTAATACAAGTTAATAATTAATCATTAATATTAATTATTAATTAATTATTAATATCAATAATTAAGTAATTAGTTATTAATATTAATAATAAAAATAATTATTAATATTGATAATAAAATATTAAATTTTTTAGCATTAATAATTAAATAATTAGTTATTATTAAAAATTGAATTAATCATTGATATTAATAATTGAATAATTAATTATTAATACTAATAATTATTAAATATCAATATCAATATAAATTAATAAGTTAATGATAATCTAAATTTCAATATTTGATTTGAAGCTGGGCCAAGATAACCTATTCCACTTCCAGTTTAAACGACCAAACCTGCAATAGAAAGGACTAGAAAAATAACGGAAAAAATTGTGACGAATGTGTTCTATCCACATAAACATGCGGGCACTGTCTGTGGTATGCGGCATCTATGCATTCATCCATCCATCATGGTTGCTGTATATAGGCCTAAGTTTAGTGAATGAAGATGAAATCCGTGTGAAATATTGTAAGGCCTACTGACATACCTACCAGTCAGTATTGTCTATCCTTTGTTCCAACTTTGTTCCAGTGCTTGAAATTCTACCGACTACAAGAGCCCTTCTTCCGATAAGTATTCGGGATCGAACTGATACCCAAGAACACCTTGCAAGGCATCCTCACTATTGTCAGAAACAATAACTGATTCTAGACTGTCATCAAAAGGCGAACTTAAATTGCTTTCGATGTTGCTTGCATTCCTACCAGAGGCCATGCTGTACTATACTATGGATCTCAAAGTATATGAACACAACTCATGACGTCATCAGCACAAACTCTATGAGATGGCGCTGCGAACCGTATTTTAACATGCAAGTTTTTTTGGTGAAAAAGTGCTTCAAAGTGTACTTTTGAGACTTCTGAAATTAATGAACATCGTCAATTGTGTAATATTAACGATATGACATAAGCAAGATTTATTTCCATATTTACCTTATCGTCTTATTACAACAAGACCTTTCGGCTTTGACGCTTAAGGCAGGCACATAATAAACCCCTTTTAAACAATCCATAAAAAACTGTAAGTAATGAAATCTAATAAACTCAAAATGTTTCATTGGATTCGTCAAATCCAAGTATAGACTATAAGAGTTGTTGTAACACAATATTACAGTAGTATCATAAAGTTATATAAATACAATAAAACTTTTAGTTTTAGAGTGTAAAGTAAAGTGAAAAGGCGAAGAAAAATACCATCAGATCGCACATTTTAAGATTTTCCAATAAAAAATGAATGACTAAAGAAATCTACAGAAAATATGAAAAAAAAATATGTTGTACGTGAAACCATTGCTTTCTTACACATACATCAAATTAAATTTAAAATTAAACCTTTGGATGCAGTTAGTTCATCAATGCATTATATTTTACATAATATCATCATCATCAAGGGGCTAACGCCGACGGGGGCGAATGGCCGCATCCACCCTTCGCTTCCAGCCACGAGGGTCCCTCGAGGAGAGTCTCCAGGCAGGCCCACGGCCCATCTCTAATTCCTCGCGACAGGTCTCGTCGAGCTGCCCAAGCCATGATCTCCTGGGTCATCCCACAGGCCTCCTCCACCCAGGGTTGTCTTGCAGAGAGACAACCTGATGGGCAGGCTCGTCCACAGGGAAACAAGCTAGGTGCCCATATAGCCTGAGTTGACAATCCCGGATTATGCAAGTAACAGGTCCCATGCCAGTCTCACGGTGTAATCGCTGGTTGGACATGTGATCCTGCCAACTGTACCCCATGATCCGGCAAAGGGACTTGTTACAAAAGGTATCAAGATGACACTCCAAGACACTGGATAGTGTCCAGGTTTCGCTTCCATAGAACAAAACTGGCAGTATCAAGGCCTTGAAGACACATAGCTTGGTCCTTCTGCATAGGTACCAACATCTCCAAATGCTCTTGTTGATCGAGTTCATGGCTCCTGTTGCCAGACCAATCGTTTATTGCCTTCTTGGGCTGACAGCCCAGAGATATGGACTACGCTACCAAGGTATGTAAAACTCTCTGTAACTGTCCTCGCCGCATGCATGGATCGTCTGAACGGGATCCCCTAATAGGCCCTCAAAGTCCTGAATCTTGGTCTTGGTCCAGGAGACCTCTATGCCTAAGGGCTTCGCCTCATTGCTAAATGCATCAAGAGCCACCACCAATGACTCCAAGGACTCACATAGGATAGCAACATCGTCGGCAAAGTCAAGATCTGAGACTTTGATATTGCCTAGTGATACTCCACACTGACTTTGGCTAGTAACTCCAGTCCATACAGGTGTTGAAAACTTGATTCCCATTCAGCCGAGCCTTGCGACACGCTTCAGTGGCCTCTAATGTCTCCGGGGAGATGGAATTCTGCCTTGCCCTCGGGCGTACACTAACGGACTCCTGAGTTGCTTCAAGTGTTACGCGCTTGAAGAGCTCCCACAGAGCAACTGGGTCCGTCAGGTTGTCAGGTTCTGTGAATCGGTCAGAGCCATGGTGAACCCACGGGCACACTCCTCCTCCCTTAGTCTGTCCAAGTGAAACACCTTAGGGTGGCCACTGGAGGGATGGGGAGTTCTGAAGTAGCCCCGCAGGGTAGCCACAACCAGCCTATGGTCAGTGCCACAGAACTCGGCACTCCGTTAAACCCTTCAGTTTTGGAGGAACCTCCATCGCGTGCTAACAAGAATGTGGTCGATCTCCTTGGCCACTGTACCTGTATCGCTATAACATGTCCAACGATGCAAGTTGGAGCGCTGATACCAGGAACCAGAGATCCTCAATTTCTGGGACCTAGCAAAGTCCTGGAGAAGGAGGCTATTCTCGCTGCTAAGATCAGCTCCCAAGCCATGGGGGCTGACAGACATCTCATAGCCAGCTCAGTCACAGCCGGATACCGCATTGAAGTCGCTCAGAACAATGCGAATATCTCGCTAGGGGCAATTGTCTGCCACAAATGGGACTTTGGCATAGAACACCTCTTTCACATCAAGTTTACATACATCAGTAGGAGCGTGTACAGCAATAAGAGACATGAAGCCAAAAGCATTCTTCATTCTCAGTGCTGTAGTACGCTCATCAACCGGTGTCACCTCAACTACCGAGGGCTGAGTCGGCTGGAGATGGCTATGGCTACACCCTGGAGGTGGTGACCATCGCTGTGAGCCGATCAGTAGTAGGTGTACCCACCCATACTGATCATGCTGATACCAGGTCTTCTCACCTCCGAGAGGGCAGCCACCTCAACTCCCAGTCGCTTAAATTCCCGTGATAGCAGAGGTAACCACTCATCCTGCCGGAAGGACCAGATGATCCAAGCGCCTACCCAGAAAGCTCACCTGAGGTTAAGCCTCAGGTGGTCACTTCGGGTACACGCCACCTCTGCTGCCCCCGCCGACACTGCCCCAAATAAAGGTGGTCAGTGGGCTGTGGGGTTTCCGAGGGCTTTGTCCCACAAGCTTCATGGTGGGTTGGTGCCTGCCGGGACGCAGGCAGGATGAGTAACTCTTGTTGCAATTCTGCGCCCCGACATTTGCCCTCCCAGCAGGACCCACAGCCTGCTTTGCTTGCTGGGTGGGAAGGACAACACCCCTTGCCCCAGCATATCCATTTATCGCAGACGTTGCCAGTGGGTCTTTCTGGTGGGGGGAGGAGGACTGGCAAGGCCCACCTCCCCCAAGCCACCTCATTACCACTGGGTGGCTAGGGGGCAGGTGTTGGTACAGAGCCAGAGCATGACCACATGCTGGTGGGCCATAGCTCCATACCTCTGGGGCCTCCTGCTACTCCGAGATCCCCCACAGTTTAGCCAGGGACCACAAGGTGCCCAGTTACCCACGGGTGGCCACGAGGAGGCACTGCACAAGTCTTGGTGATGGAGAGGCTGTGACCTAATATTCTTTTAATATTTTCTAAAAGTTGCCTTCATAATGGGTAAGTGTGTGTGTGTGTGTGTGTAAAATAAATAAATATATGTATATATATATTGTGTACATAATATATACATTTGAATATATACATACAAATATACATATATATATATATATATATATATATATATATATATATATATATATATATATATAATAAATATATACATATCGTCTGTGTATATATCTATGTTTACATCTATATATATATATGTATATATATCATACATATACATACATATGTATATGTATATATGTGTACATGTATGTATGTTTATCTTGTGTGTGTGTGTGTGTGTGTGTGTGTGTGTGTGTGTGTGTGTGTGTGTGTGTGTGTGTGTGTGTGTGTGTGTGTGTGTGTGTGTGTGTGTGTGTGCGTGCATGTGCGTGTTAGTGTTAGTATGTGTGTGTGTGTGTGTAAATATATATATATATATATATATATATATATATATATATTATATATATATATATATATATATACACAGTTTATGGCTTCATAATGTTAGTAAAAAAAATCCATAACTAAAAATCCTATCAAAGGATTTTGATTTCAATGCACCTGAACATTCTTGTACCAAAGTGTTATAATGTGTTCAAACAAAAGCCCTTAGGCTGCGTTTACACCAAGCGAATCAATTCGCGTCAAGTCAAGGCGAGTCATCACGCGTCATGAATCGCCGCCCAGTTTAACATTAATTTGAATGGATCTTTGAAAAATACGTTTACACCGGAAGAGTCGAGTTAAGTTACGGCTCGTCACGTTGCATCGAGTCACATATAGGCCTGGACCCATTTTCTACATCAGTCACAGCGAGTCCGTGGTGGTGTGATCATCATGCAAGTGGAGTTCCTAATCAACTTAGTTGGAGAACGTTCTGTTATATATGATCCCAGTGACCGCAGCCACCGGGATCGTGATGTCATAGCTGCCCTGTGGAAGGAGATTGCTGCTGCCTGAAGTGTACAGGTAAGACAACAGTTTTTATTATATACTAAATATTAGTTTATTCGCCATGAAATGTGTATTAATAGATCATTCGGTCTTGCTACTCAAAGAGCTCCACCTGGGGAAACAAAATATTCTTTCAAGATATCACGAGCTTCCATAGCTTCTGTTGTAGGCCTTGTGCTTTTTGTTGCTGTCAGGCTTGAGTCTAATAATTGGATTGTGCTGCATCATGAACATAATCACTTGGAGAGTAGTTGAAATTATTTTCATGTTGAATGAAATTATGAAGTACACAAATGCCTTTCACCAGTGATTCAGATACTTCAACACTGGTCTCCATTGATGTCTGAAATACACCAAATTTTTTTTAGCTAACATTCCAAAGGCACACTCTACTGTTCTGCTAATCCGATAGTTATATACTCTTTTGGAGTAGTCCAAGTCCTTTCTAGAATATGGTTTCATCAGATTAGGCTTCAGAGGAAAAGTGTGATCTCCCACAAGAAAGAATGGTATTTTGGTTGCAGTATTTGGTATTTCACGTGACTGTGGAATACCTAAACCTCCAGAAATGAATGACCTACCCATATTTGATTCAGTGAAAACTGAACTGTCACTGTTTCCTCCATATGATCATACATCAATCAGCGTGAGACAACAGTTGGCATCAGCAATGGCTAGCAGAACAATAGAATGGTATCCTTTTAATTATAAAAAAAAGTGATCCTCCTCCAGCCGGACATCTCAGCCATCAATACTTCCAAAACAGCAAGGAATATTACATTTTCCGAAAAAAAAAAAATTCTGGCTATTACTTCCCACTGGTGTTCATTAGGTACTGGCAAATACCGTGATTGTAGTATCCCATATGGCATTGCTGGTTTCCTTGACAATCTTGTGTACTGTGACCCTACCAACACGAAACTGGTAACTAAGGGAAGTAAAAGATTCTCCAGTAACCACGTGTCTGAAAAGAAATACAGTAACAAGCATTAATTAAACATTATTAAATGAGCCTAGCAAACAGAATAAAATTAATAAATTAAATTCACTGTGCACAATTTCAGTTCTATAACATTTCATGACGACTACTTAATTAAGATACTCAATTCTCATTTAAATCTTTTACAGAAGCTGAATGTAAGAACAAATGGCACCACCTAAGAAGCAACTTCATGAGGGAAAGGAGAAAGATTAGTGTCAAACCATCTGGAGCAGCTAATACCGAAACAAGGAGGTGGATGTATTATGAAGCCATTCAGTTTCTCATCCCACGGCCAGCATCCTCAAACATCCCTATGCCTCCTGATGAATACACCTGTCATGAAACGGAAGATGCACCTCAAAATTCTTCACCTTCTATTGTCATCAAAATACCAGACAACGTATCTCCTCAAGAGGCAGCAATACCAAAACCTGTGCGGACCGCAGTACTGTCAAGCCTATTCTTTCGATTTCAAAGAAGCCTGGTGTCACCAAGAAACGCAACAGGGACACTGCTGATGAGATGGATGTGCGTTTTCTAGAAGAATGAAAACAACTGAGAGAACAAGCACCTTCACAAAATGTTACTTACTGCCTATGATGAAACAACTGTCACCAAGTGACATGGACATTAAAATTGAAATATACGAAGCCTTTCGTAGGAAGATGTTTAAACCCGGCCCTTCTGTCCAGTATGGCTACTGAACTGATCTGAACCAATTACATACACTATCACCATGTACATCCAATGTAAGTGACAATTACTCAGGGTATGATAACCTCTGAGAAATACCTTAGAATTTCATGATTCCTTACTTATGAGTTGTAGCATTCAAATACCAGCAGGAATACATGAACTGTCTTTATGTTGCATTTATTTACTATTGTCCTACACAGAAGCCTACTTGCAAGAATTATTGAAATGTTCAATAAAATACTTACCTTAAAAAATGGCCATTCTTTTTTCAACTCAGAACTGCACACCTGTAGTTGGTGTTGATTTCCTTTGTGGAAGATCCAGTCAACTCCACCAGCTTCTTAAATTTTTTATGTGTCATCCTAAAGAAGTAGAATTTTTCTGGATGGTTCACCAGGTCTGGGAATAAATGACAGAAGCTTCCAAAATCTGGCCTTTTGGAGTTCAGTTCATGCATCCAGATTCGTTTTCTCTTCTTACGTTTGCGACAATGAAGCCAGAACAAAACACCTACTTCAGCGAGGGAACATGCATCCATTCTCCATGAAATCAGATAGGTTACCGAGTACTGACTTGACTCGGATTGACACAGTTAGTGTAAACGGAGATGAGTCATAATGACTTTCATCAGATGACTGAATCAGTAGCAGACACACTCAACATCTGTGTGTTCTGCACACACAATACTGGTAGAGAGTTTGGGACTAAGCAAGCTTTCCACATGCCATGAACTTTTTGAGATCCCCTTGTATATGTATATATGTATATGTGTATATGTTTGTATGTATATATACACATATGTATGCATATATATATATCCAACATCGCCAGGAATATGCTGTGCTCGTTTTACTTTTTTTATGGAAAATCTGCTCTGCTAGTGCTTAGCCACAAAGGAGTCAATTAGTAGACCTTGTGACCTTAACTGATTTCACCTTTCCTTGAATTTGCGAGAAAAAACATGGAGCCATCCATGTGTAAAAACAATATAGTAAATTCAAAGTGGGCATAGGATGTACGTACATGCC
>NC_051424.1:13856211-13858711 GCF_015228065.2 Penaeus monodon
ATATATACAAATATATATACATATACATAATATATACGTATACATATATATACATATAAAATATATATATATATATATATATATATATATATATATATATATCTACTTCAGCACCCAACACTCAGAACCATATGATGCAATTGGGAAAACTAATGAGTTCAATAACCTCAGCTTTGTCCGTAAGGTAATGCTTCGGTCTTTAGATGTTATTGAGAGCAACTGTGGCGTTTTGGCAATGGTAATTCTTCTTTTTATCTCCGGTGAATCATCATATGTATTAGTTAAAACAGCTCCAAGATCAGTGAACTCTTTCACATTTTCCACAACCACTCCATTGATTGTAACATGTTCATCATCTTTCATTGCCGGTTATCTTTGAATCTTCATGATCTTAGTCTTCTTGGCATTAAGAAATAAGCCAGCTTTTTCGCTTGCTTCTCTTACTTTATCTAGTAGCTGTTGTAGTTCAGTGATATGCTGGCAATCAAAACTATATCATCGGCGTACCTTAGATTTGATATTTTGTATCCTCCAACATCTACAGTTCCTTCAAAATTCTCCAGAGCACCTCTCATAATTTTCAGAATATATGTTAAAGAGGTGCGGAGACAGAATGCAACCCTGTCGCACTCCTTGTTTGACTTCGAACCATTCTGTTAACCCATAAGTAGTTCTTACAGTTGCTTGTTCTTGGTCATACATGGCTTTTATTAGTTTGATGTGTTTTGGAAACTTCATATCGTTCATGTTATTCCAGAGGATATCGTGATCAACAGTATCAAAAGTTTCAAGTAATCGATGAAACACAGGTATAGGTCTTTCTGATGTTCTCTGTTTTCTCTATGATCAATTTCAGATTTAGAATCTGGTTTCTGGTACCTTTTCCAGGGCGAAAACCTGCTTGTTCGTCTGCAATTTCTTTTTTTAACTTCAACTTCATTATTTCAGCAATAATTTTCAACAAAATTTTGCTGCTGTGACTTATTAATGCAATTGTCCTGTTATTGTTGCATTGGAGCGCGTCACCTTTTTTAGGTATGGGAGCAAAGACTGATTTTACCCAGTCTTCTGGCCATCTTCTTTCATTCCAAATTTTTGTAGTATTCAACACTTTCGCCAGCATTCTTGATTAGTTCCGCTGTTATTTCATCTAGTCCGGGCTCTTGTTATACTTTAACTCTTTTATGACTTTTATAACTTTGTCTAGCAGTGGCAGTGGTTCATCTTCACTGTCATTGAGTCTAATTGATGTTGTTGTTAGATCTTTATTCTTTTTGTATAGGTTGGAACAATATTGATTCCATCTATCTTTGACTTCTTTTCCATCACATAAAACAAGTCCATCTTCAGTTTTGATAGTATCCATTGTAGGTTTAAATTTTCGTGATGTTTCGTACTCCTTGGTAGAGTTCTTTAGTTGTCTTATTGATAGAACAGTTTTCAATTCTCTGGCAATGTTCATTTAAATATTTTTCCTATCTTGTCACAAAATCTTTGAATTTTTGTATTTTGTTTTTTGTAAATTACTTCTTCAACTGGATTATTAATACTCTTTGATTTTAGGCATCTTGTTTCAATTTTACTTAGTGTTTCTTCAGATATCCAGGGGGAATTTGTCTTTTTCTTTTAGGCGATAGTTTCTTAAGAAGTGCTCAGCAAGAGTTCTTTTTGTAAAAGGCTATCATCCTTAGTACAATGGTGAACAGAGGGTAGTTATACTTGTTAACGGCTTGACTCTTTATTTCTTAGAGTTGACACCACGAAGTATAAGAACACGACATGTTTAGTTATACGGGTTATAGGGCCGCGCGGAGGTCACGGTCAGCTGCCCGGAGAGAGGGCGGAGCTGACCTTAGTGCGGTGGTAGCTTAGCACGAACTCCCGATCAAACGAGGTCAGATATAAAATGTGACCTCCGCCCTCGCTGAGCGGGTGGTTCTTATTTGGGACATTTGGATCCACGTGGAAAACAGCCACGTGGTCCACTGGTAATAGAAATAGAATTATCCACATCCTGTAACAGAAATAGAATTATCCACATCTTATATTGCTCGGCCACCTACTCGCGCCTCGCCCTCGAGGCGCCTTCAAGGGTGACCTTGTCTGGTCGTCTCGTTCTCGTGCGTCGTCCTGGTTCAACTTCGTGGCTGCTCGTCCATGTTGTCCTCATCCTCCTGGCCCAGGCCTAACTCGGCGGCGTCCTCGTCCACACGTCCTCACAGATCTCGTCCAGGTCCTTCTCGCGTCCACACGTCCTCGTAATCTTCGTCCGGATCTACGGGCGTCGGGGCAGGGGCGGCATCTCGGGGCGGCTTATACCTGCGCTACGAGCTCCTGGAGTTGACCGGATCTGAGGCGTCCGCCAGGCGTCGCCTATGCACAGCATTCTGGGGCGACTGGTACCTTTTTGACGAAAATCTTGGTCCGTGGGCCTATGGCGATCTTCGATGACGTCTTCTCACAGATCCTAAGGGTCCTCCTTCGGTGCCGTGTCGGTCCG
>NC_051424.1:13866211-13871287 GCF_015228065.2 Penaeus monodon
TTAAAGAAGTGTGTGTGCGATATGCGTGTTATGTGCACGTGGTTCTGTACATTACATGTGTACGTGTGTGTCCCGCCGTGCGCAAATAGACCCGACCATACAGACCACACACACACACACACACACCCACACCAACACAAGCACACACACACACAAACAAACACACACACACTCACACACACACACACCTCACACACCCACACACACACACACACCCACACACACACACCACACATAAGACGCATTCATATATAATAATATAATAGTTATACTATATATATATTTGATATATATATATATATATATGTAGGTATATATATATATATTATAATATATATAATATACTTATATTATTATATATATATATATAGTATATAATATATCATCGGTTATAGTATTATATAGTGGGTGATACATATATTTTATAGTGTATATATACTTAATGTATATCCGATATATACAGATGTATGAAATATGGTATATATTCTACACACACACCACACAACAAAGTGCGGCGCGCACAGCGCGTATGTGTGTAATCCGTGCCATGACCGTAATGCACCTTACCGCCGGGACATGACAACTAATTGGCGTCTATAGATGAACACACAACGTAGTTGACTGGTCTGTTACTGGGGTGGGACCAATATCTTTCCCCAGGGGAGTAGTGTTTGATTATCACGCGCCCACTTCTATCTTCATGATAGATCACCCAGTACGTACGTGCACACACTGCCCCTTCGCATGCGGAATTGTGTGGCAACACCTCTCGCAGATTTCGTAATGTTGTGTGTAGCGTGGTGTGTGTGTGTGTGTGTGTGTGTTGTGTGTGATATATATATATCCTATATCATAATATATATAGTATATATATTATAGGTATATAGACTTATTAATATATATATTAAGGTATGAGTGAGAAGGAATAAATCTTCAAACATTACAAGAGATATTCCACACACGCATTCAACCTTTTATACATCTGTCAGTAGAATACGGTTTCATATATATACTAATAATGTACCTATATACTATTACGAGATATATATATATTAGATATATATATAATATAATATGTATATAAATATATATATGTATATATACACACACACCACAACACACACACAACACACACACACACACACACACACACACAAACAACACACAACCACCATATATCTAATATTATAACTATATAATAGATATATATATGTATTTATATATATGAAAAGGAATGCAACCCCATATCGTAACGTTTATCCGAACTCTTCACGCAGTTCATCGTCAGACGAATAGTAACCGAAATGGATTTATGGAGAGAATTTTGACAAGAAGGTATATAGTTGGTAGAGAGACAGAACAAAACAAGAGCTGAAGATATCAGGAGGAGGTTAAGGTCGATGAATGTATGGGGAAGGTTCAACTAAACTAACGACGAGGTTAAGGAATCCAAGCCCTATTGACAGCATTCAAGTAAAATAAGGAAATCTTTTAACAGAGCTCTAGCATTTTGTTTCAGAAAGAAATTTGCAGATTGTTATGATTTAGCGCTTTTCCAGTTAAGCACTGAAAATACGGCATTGATTCTCTGGCGTATCTAACATCACGTTTCTGTCTCGTTTTTTTTTTTTTAACGAGTCACCTATGTAAAATTTGAGCAATTCTTACACGGAATAGTGAAAAATACCTAGAGAAGTATCGAAAGCACGCTGGCCGCATTGTACTTAACCAGTGTATACTCAACGTGTTCGGATAAGTCAGCTCAGCTCCTTAAATACATGATTGTTTTTCATCGAGGGAGGTTGTACGGCAATAATAATAGAATACTGGCACTGTCCCGATGAGCATATTACGACTGTAACATTCCCATTTCGCCGATTGAATGTGCCTGCTTTAAGAAAAAAACGAGGACATCCTAATTTCGAAAAACGTTTAAAAAAATGACCCCAAGCTCCGATCGATGAAAATTCACTATCACAAATGCCCTTATGCTCTATATGGTTTGTGTTCATATGTGTGTATATAATATCTATACTATATATATATATATCATATATATATATATCATATATCATATATATATAAACTGTATATCTGTGTACGAGAGCCTATATATGCGACACGGGCCGGCCTCATATACCCTCACCATAGTCTATTATATGTGTATATGTGGTAGAGATGATATAAGGTATAGTATATATGTGTGTAATATGATATATATATATGTATTATATATCTATATAAATGGGATAATAGATACGAAAACCAAGAGTTAGTATATATGCAGTATATATATGTACACACACACACACACACACACACACCAAATGCACGTGTAGCCACCATGGACGTGCAAGTCGGCGCTCCTGGCAGCCAAGCCGGCTGTTGGCCTCACCTGTTTTTCTGCCTATATTCTGGGAATTTTAATTACAACATAGGGCTTAGGACAAGTGCTGTGCCAGTGATTACTCTAGTGATTTCAGTGAATTCCATAGTGTCGGTGTACTTCTAAGAAAATGAACTTACTTGTGATACATCACACGGGGCCCGCCCTACTACTGCCGTCGCCCCTTCACCCCTTCTGGATTTGGTGTTCCGCACATGATTTTAAGGTAGGGTGCTTCACTTTCGGTACACAGGAAAAACCTATCCTTCTCTTAAACACAGTTTGTGAGCGATACCCAAAACAGTGAATGATACAAGATTAAGAATTTAGACATTTTTTCATCTGACTGGGGTAGCAAAAGGAGGCCGTCACACTCAACGGCACATTGCCCATATCCGACAAAGTACAGGCAAAAGAAGGGCAACCAAACAAGCTTAAACCTACATTTTGGTACAATTCAAAAACGGTCACCTCGTGCTAAGTCACTCCTCAACAACAAAATACACGAGCCGGCAGCCTATCATCATCTGAATAACCGGGAATTGTAGCCGTCACAGGCGTGGCAGATCAAGGCTGATACCATTACACATACATAGGCTACAGCATGTTCCATCGCCTCCGCAAAACAAACGTGGAGGATGGAGTCATCGGTTGTTCCAAAAAGACACCACTCGCCCCCCACCCTTGACGTGGAAGGACCGCGTGAACTGGAAGTGTTGTGGGTGCCGTGTCACACCTCCTCAACAAACTCGCCTTCGCCCGAGCCTCCTCATCTGCTGTCGTGGATTACATACCTATCTCCAGACACAAAACCAAGACTCAGCCACGCTGACCTACAACACCGACCATATCGGCATATGCACTCATGAACGTCATGCAAGATGATAAGATGTGGTGATAATTAAGACAATCAGAACAAGTTATATGACCTGCAAATGAGCTGTCCATCGGTCACAAGTAGTAACTTTCAAATTATGAACAAAGAATCCTGGATGTGATCCTTAACAGATTTATAGGAATACTGGTACCGGCATCCTCTACCATATTGATGCATTGTCGCCGCAAGCAGACACGTATCAGTGTTAGGCTGCCTTCGATCACGGTCTCTCAGCAAAGCAGACAAGGGACAAGGAAGTACAGGCCACTCCCACAGTACTCTTAATACAGTTTCGGGCGGGATACCACACAACACTATGGACTGACGTCTACCGTTGTTGATGTGAGAGGCGCAAGTGGCCATAGCGATCTCTGCACGTCCCTAACGAACTTTTCATCACACTTTCGGAAAAGCACTCAGTAGACACCCATCGGACCTGCCTTGGATCACGGGCCGAAGCAAGTCTCATTTCAACAGAGAATATCAAGCCTTCAATAGCACAGCATAACCACCTGCAAATCACTCCGCAAAACACAGCTCATCAGGGAAAAATAAAAACAGCCAGAAAACCTCATACCTCAACAAACTACAAAACCTGCAGCCCAGCCAATGGTACAGAAAAGTTCGGGAGCTGGCGCCTTGCAAATCGCCGTGCATGTTTCATGCACCAGCAAACCTTAGCATAGTGAAGCAAGCAGAAGCTCTCAAGGACCACTTCGCCTCAATTTGTCAGCAGCTTACCCCCCCCCGGACACCACCCGCCTCCCGCCTACTGCGCCCGCTACTTGCTCCCACAGTCAGTTTAGTCCCCGGTGCTTCAGAAGCTGGAAATAAAATCCGCGTCAAGAGAGCCACCACCCCCTTTACCTGCCAAACGCCCATCAAGGAGTTCCAATGGAACTTACCATCCCCTTACTCCATAATAAAGCCTCATTGCCAACAGGTCTAATGCAATCACAATGAAACCGGGATTTGTCACCCATCTGGGAAACCCCAAGCCGCCTCATTCGGAAACTACGACCCATCGCCAATCCTTGCCCCAGCTCTTGTGGAAAGCTTTGTCCCCCCTGGGGGTTACCAGGCCTCGCGCCCAGCTTCACTCGGCAGTTCGGCAACTGCCTCCCTTTCCCCCACACTGCCTCGTCCAGCCTCGGCTCGTCAAGCCACCTTTCCCCGGACAATCCTCCTCACAGCATCTTCATAGATTTAACAGAACACCTTGACTCGGGATTTAAGTACCTCGCCACTCACGGGAGCCCCCTGACTAAGCCCTATGCTCCAGTCTGATTCCGCCATCGGATCTTTGAAAAGGGACTTCCACCATCCACCCGGATCAGTTCCTGCCTGACCACTCCATCCAGCGCACCCCTCGACAACCTCTCTCCTGGGTCCACCGTCACTACCTCAAAGCCAGAAGTCTGTTGGCAGTTCGACTTCTCCACAAACCCGCCCCTCGCCCATCCCACGTTTGGGCGAAGCTGCTGTCCGCTTTCCCCCAGCTGCTCGGCTCACAAACGACGATAAGCTCTCCTGGAGGCTCAGAAATACTCGTGAGGTCTGCCTCGTACAGGCTTCACATGCTGCGTCGCCTCAAGTCCCTTTGGCGTCCCCTCCCGGACTTCAGAAATCTACAGCTAATTCATTCCTGCCCTAAATTTACCTACGCCTCCCGCCTGGTCCCCCTCCCTCCCGCACCCAGCTGCTACAACTTGAGAGGGTTGAAAGGGCACAAAACATTCTCGGCCCGTCTATCACATGCAGCCTTGGCGCCTAGGCCTACCTCCCTCGCCACTCAACACAACCTCACTCGGGG
>NC_051424.1:13871387-13881387 GCF_015228065.2 Penaeus monodon
TTTTTTTTTGATTTTTTAAAAAATTTTATTAAACTTCAGATGATCCCCTTTTCTTTTTTAAAACCGATTCAATATTTGGATGTATTTTTGAGAACAAATGTACAAGCATTTTTTTCACTTTCGTTTCTTTACAAATTATTGATTGTTTTTTTGTCTAAACTAAAGCGATATTCAAAAGAACTTGTGTAGTTGTTTTAGGAATTCATTTATATTAATTTTGATTTTTTTTTCATTCCATAATTCTTAATCCTCTAGAACAGGGGATATATGGATGGGTTTCAGTGGATTCGTAAGGATGAGCTATAAATTAACATTTATATTAGTGTATTTTTTAGACTGTTTACTGTAAATTTTATTAATACTTTGTGTATCACATATATGTATGAGACAATAAACGATAAGGTACAATAAAACAATTGCAAAGTTGCGTTTATGCAAATATATCTGGGGAAGGAAATCCATAACTTTCATCACATTCTTAAAGGGGTCCGTATCAACGTTGTAGGACGAGGGATCAACCGTAAATCGTTTATTTTGCGGAGGACATCTCACAAGATGCGGAATATTGAAGTACGTCAAATTGGCCACGTTACAGTCCACCCTAACACTTCACCCTCCCCCATTTAGGAGCTCACTTCGGAAATTATCGACTCCCTGATGGACAAAGGGAGATCCAGCTAACACAGTTGTATGATATAATGGGTGGAATGGCTTTCCTATTAGGTTTAGTATCTCCTTTCTTGAAATTTTCAATTAACATGCGATGGTATTGCTTAGTTCAGTTAGCGTGAATATTCGAGATTCCCTAGTCATTACACGACTAGTGTGATTTTACACACACATGTGTAAGTGTATATATATATATATATATATATATATATATAATATATTATATATAAATATTTTATTTATATAATATATTGTGTGTGTGTGTGTGTGTTTGTGTTTGTGTGTTTGTGTTTGTGTGTTGTGTTGTGTGTTTGTGTGTGTGTGTGTGTGTGATGGTCATCTTTTAAAGTCTTTAATATGGGCATGTTAAGTGAATTAAGAATAGAGGGTCATGGAGAAAATGGAAGAAGAATATACAGCATATAAGTGTACGTATATGTATATATGTATATGAGTATGTATATGTATAAGTGTGTGTTTGTAAAATAATTTTGTATAATTTTAAAATATATATAATTATATAATATATATATATATATAGTATATATATATATATATATAATTTACAAACACAATACACAAAACCACACACATATATATATACACATACATAAATATATTTTAATTATTTTAATATTATAATTATATTTATATTATCTTATTTTTTTAAATTATTTAATTCAATTTTAAAAATGCCCAATAGGTATTTCCTCATCTTCCAAACCCTTATTTAATTAAAGATCCCAATCAGGGGCCTATTTCCCCGGAATGTCTCTAAAGTTACAAGGAAAGATGTTTTGCTTTTTCCCTTTTCTGAATTTCCTAGAGGGGCCCTAAACTGGTTTGGCACCATTAATTTATTATATAATATAAATTTAAAACTATTATATATATATATTATATATATATATATAGATAATATATATATGTATACCACACACACACAAACCACACACACACAAACACACACACAAAACACACCACACACCCACAATAACCCAAAACACACCCCACACACACAACACACCAAAACTATATATAAAAAAATTATATAGTTATATATATATATCATATTATTAATAAATATATAATAAAAAAACAAACACACACAACACAAACACACACACACACACACAAAAAATATATATAAACATAATATATATTTTATAGATAAATAATATAAATATTAATATATATATATATATATTAAAAAAATATAAAAGACACAGAACACACACACACCACACACCACACCACACACCACCCCACACACATCACAAACAAACATAAATATATATATATATAATTATATATATATATAATATTAATATAACAATATCAAAATAAATACAAGTAAATAATAAATAATTTCATATATATAAATAAAATATAATATATACAATCATAATAATGTACACACCCCCCCAAAACAAACCACACCACACCACACACACACACACACACACACACCAAATATATATATAAGTATATAATAGGAAATTATAAAAATTATATATATTTTACATATAGTATATATATATATATTAAATAAAATAAAAATAATATAATATAGATATAAAATATATCTTATATATAAATAGATATATAAAAATTATATAAAAATTAAATAAATATAAACTAGTTCTATAATAAATATAATATATAAATATATATTAAAATAAATATATAAATAATTATATTTTATAATATAGAATATATATCAATTATAATAATATATTATATAGAAATATATTTAGATATAATATATTTATTTATTTATATTTATATTATTTATTTATTTATATATATATATTTATATATATATATATATTTTATATATATATATATATATATATATAATATATATATATATAATATATAATTTATATTATAATATATATATATATTATTATTTTATATAATTATTTTAATATAATATATAAAATTATATATATATATATATAATAAAAATTTATATTAAATCCGGTGAAAACAGAGTACCTTGTATTATATGATCTGAAAGGTCATTAGCCATGAAATTTTCCTCTGTTCAAGGGCGTTTTGGGAAGGAGTTTCTTGGTTAACTGGTCGAAATAAAAGACTGTCGTCAGCAAAAGAGTATAACGGAAGAGTCAGGTGTCAATAGTGAAAGGTCGTTAATTTTATAGAAGGAAAAGAAATGGGGCCGGGGAACAGTGCCTTGCGGGAGGCCAGAAGGAGAGAGATGGGGCAAAAAGTTTGTGGGTCTGTCCGGTCGTCTGTCTGAAAAAAGGGGTGATATTTCCCACAAAGCCAGTTACAGGTAGGATGATTGAGGTGAGTGATTGTAGATTGTAGGATAGTAGCAAGGGCAGGGGCGCAGAACTTCAGGATAGGGTAGGGTTTTGGTCTAGTCCAGTGCTTTGTTTGAGTCTTGTGTTGTCAGCAGTTCAGGATTCAGGTTGGTCGAGATTGGAGGGTAAAAGGGTGCCAGGTATGGGGGGTATATTGGACGTTTCGTGTGTAAATAGGGTGTTTGTTGGAATTAGCGTGGGTTTTGGGCACAAGAGTATTGTTGGTGTCTTTCAAGGCTGTGATGCTGTAGTGTCTTGTCTGGCGACTTGAAAAACTTTAAGAAGTGCTGAGAGTTTTTTCTGATAGTGTTGCGAGGTAGGTGGTAATATGTTCGTGTTCCGCTTTCTTTATGTTTTGGAAAGATTTGAAAAGCAGTCCAATTTTTGGAGTGTTGTATACTTGCGCGCGTCTGTAGTCTGCTGTTCCTTGAGAAACAGGAACGTGCATGTCTGCCTTGAAGGTGTTCTCTGCAAATTTGTATTTTTCCATGAATGTGAATATGGTGTTTAAGGATCCCAATTAGAAGTGAAGGGTCTTGTGTGGGGATCTATATAGAAAAAGGTTGTGCGTAGTTAGTGAATGCCCTATGTCTGTCAGCTTTTGGAAAGAGGAAAATAGGTCTACGTTCTGTTTTGTCTGGTTGGTTTGAGGTGTATCAACGGGGGGAAGTGTCATGATCATTTTATCCTGGGATGCCCTTTTGGTTTTTTATGCCCGAGAACTTTTGTTTGTAAGTGGGTTTCTAGAATTTGTGAGGTGCTGCAGGGTCACCGGCGTAAATTGGGAGACTTTGTTGTTTTGCTTTTGAATTGGAGTGAGTACGGGGTTTGCGAGAGTAAAAAAATGTATCTTTTAGCCTGTTACAATATAAAATATAAACACACAAACGTGTGTGTGTGTGTGTTTTTGTGTGTGTGTGTGTGTGTGTTGTGTGTGTGTGTGTGGGGTTTTGGGGCTTTTTTTGTTTTTTTCAAATTTTTTATATTTTTATATTTTATATATATTTAAAATATATATATTTATTGAGTTATATATTAATTTTATTTTATATATATTATATATATAAAAATTTTATTTTTAGTTTTAATAATTGCGTGGGGCGCGCCGCAGGGGGGGGGGGGGGGGAGTGGTGTGTGTTTTTTTTTTTCTGTACGCAATATACCCAGGCCGGGGCCTGATTTTATGCGACGGGACACACCCCTTTATAAAAAAGGGGGCAAAATTTTAAAAAGGGCTTTTGCCTGTTTATAGGGCTTTTGTAAAAGGAGTTGATAATCAAAAAATTTCCAATGATGTGGGGTTTTAAAGGGCACTGTCGACTGCATTTTTTTTGTAAAATTTTATTTTTGGCATATAGGTGGGCAAGTTTTTAAGCCAAAAAAGGAGCAATTTAGTTTTCTTCGTAAACCTCCCGTTTTCCCCTTTCTTTTGTGTTTTTGAGAAATATTTTTTTAATGTTTTGAGTAATCAATTATTTTTATGAATTTTTATTTTATTTATTATTGATTATTTATTATTATTTATTATTATTACAGGGGTATAAGCCAAAATTTTGGGAGTCCCCAAAAATTCCCGGGACAAAAAGGTATGTTTGGTGAAAAGGGAAAAGGCAATATTAATTTTCCCTTCATGGGATTAAGCATTTGTGGTTCCTCCAGGGGCGTAACAAAAACAACAAAAAATTTAAAAATTTAATAATGTGAATAAAATTTCCCTTTTAACTAACCAAACCCAATTCTTTGAAACTTATAAATAAAGGGGATTTTTTTTTTTTCCCAATTTTTAGTGAGGTAAAAGCTTGGTAGTGGGTTTTATGTAACGGTTTTTTCAAAAATCCCAACCCAATACCTTTCAGTTATGAAAATTTTTAAATCTATTTTTGAAAATTTTTCCACATGGGAAAAAACAGATGCACTCAAACATTTTAATTTCAGGTTTTGTTTTTCAATCCTTCATTTTTTTTGGGTGAATTTTTTAAGAAGGAAATGCCCAAGGGAAATTTTTGGATTGGGGACGTGCAAGGGAAGGGGTTCCTGAAAATTTTACTAATATATTTATTTGTGGGATAAAAAAATTAAGTCAGTTCTTAAAAACGAATTAGTGTTTTAATCTGTCACAAATAACAACCCCCCTTCCTTTAAAAAAGGGAAAAACGTGCAGGGGGAAAGAGGAGAGAGATGGAAGAGAGGAGGAGAGAGAGGGGAAGAGAGAGGGGAATTGAGAGAAGGAGGAGGAAAAGAGAGGAGAGGAGAGGAGAGAGGGGGGGGGGGGGTCGAAAATTGTTTCCATGTTACCTCCCCCAAGTCAGTTCTATTCCCTTAGGAAAAACACAGACGGGACGCATACCGAAAATAAAACAAAAATTTTATTTTAAAATTAGGGGTTATTTATATACGATTTTTATGTCTAGGTTTTGTTAATTTTAGGCTACATATTATATCTTTAATACAAAATTTCCATACTTTACACATACAAAAAACATCCTCCAAACTTTACAACACAAACAAAAAACCACCCACACACACACCCCCCACACATTGCATATTATGCGTGGGGTACATATGTATAAAACCCCATATAATATATTTGGAAAAAAATGAAATATATTTATAAAATACATCCCAGACAAAAATATTTTTGTGAAATATTATATTTTTGCATATATACTTTATTGTATGTTCCCAACAAACCACACACACACACTTGTGTGTGTGGGGGTGTGTGTGTGGGGGTGTGTGTGTTTTTTTGTGTGTGTGTGTGTGTGTGTGTGTGTTTTTGTGTGTGGGGTTTTGGTGTGTGTGCGCCGCCCCCGGCGGGGCGTGCTTTGGGGGCGTGGTGGGGGGTTGTGTGGGGTTTACATTAGACACATTTTATATGAAATAAAATTTTATAATATTTTTATTTTATATATAAAAATTTTATATTATATTTTAACAGATTTTAAATTTATATATATTTTATATAGGGTGTGTGTGTAAAATGTATATGTATACCCCCCCATTGTGCATTTTTAATTTTTCCCTGTGTAAAAAATTTCCTGTGAAGGGCCCCTCGTTTTTTTTTGGCGGTTTGGATGTTTTTTTCCCCGGTACTTTATGTTTGTCCAATGTTTACTTTTTATCTCCGCTCTTAAATTTCCCCATATCTCTCTATTTAAACTTTCTCGCCTTTTCGGTTTTCCCCCCCCTTTTTTGTTTTTTTCTTTTCCCTTTTTATTTTTCCCGCTCGAGGGCCCTTTGTTTGGGTTTTCAAAAGGGGAGAAGTCCCATAGGGCTATGTGCAAAACACTTTGGGGGCATAAAATTTGGGGAGAGAAAGGCTATTGATTAAAATTTGGGGCCGGGGGCGGTCCTCGCTGGTACCAGACCCTTTGTGGCCCAAAACTGCCGGCACTCCTTTCCCCGGGTTTTTGGGGGTTACTCTTCCCAGCGTAATATTTCCTTTTCTTTATACCCCAAGGGGAAAAGGGACAGGGCTTTTAATAGTTTTCGACGGGGCCCGTCACCTGAAAAAAACCTGTTAAAGTTCTCTTTCCTTTTTAAAAAACTTTCACCAATAAAAGGCCCAAAAACTGATGCTTCCTTTAAGGGAAAAGGGATGTATGTACTTATGTTTGGCATTTCCCCGACAATATCATCCGGGATTTTCCAGGGGCCCCCTTTTTTCATGCAATAAGACTTCTCTCCCCCCCGTTTTTCCCCCCCCGTCCTTCCCTTTTAGTTTTTCCCCCTTTTGTCAGCAAATAAAAAAAGAAAAGAAAAAAAAAAAAAAAAGGTTTTTGGGAAAGATACATTATGAGCTGATTTTGTTCCTAGTTGTGAAAAAAGGGATTGCCTACCCTTTAATAAACCCCCCCTTCATTTTTCTTAAATTTTACATTGTTTATATAAACCACAAAAAACCCCGCCACATAATTTAAAAATTTTAAAAATGCAAATTAACCCCAAAAGAAAAGAAATTTTTAAAAAATATATTCCATCTCTGACTATTCTAACTATCACCGATGATTTAAAAATTAAGGGGGGCCAATTTCCCATTTTCTTTTGCATTTTTTGCCAATTCATTATTGATATTTGCTGATTTTTAAAAGACGTTTTGTTTAAATTTTTCATATGCAATTTAGGCGAAAGACCCCGTGGCACAGGAAAGAGTAATCAGGGCTTCAAAAAAAATCAGTGCTAAAAAATTTCGTGGCTCCTAAATATCAGTCATAATAGAAAAAGGGAATCAGATACCCTAGTCCAAGCTTTAAATCCTTTTCCTTTTATTTTACTGGGGGGGGGGCCTACCTAGTATTTTTTAAACCCTCTTAAAAAAGGGTCTTTGTGCAAAATATCCTTCTTAGAGTAATGCAATAAAATAAAACAAAAAATACTAACTACACATACACACAACACACACAACACACACACACCCCACACCCCACACACACAACAACACCCCAAAACAAACACACACACAACATATAACCCTCTCTCTTCTTCTCCGCCCCAAAAACCCCTTTCCCCCCCTCTATATATATATATAAATTTAAAAATATAATATATATATTTTTATATATTTTATTATATATTTTTATATATATATTATTATATTAAAAATATTAAAAAAAATATATATAATATTTCACATAAAATTTTTGTGTGTTTTTGTGTGTGTTGGGTTTTGGGGTGTTTAACATATATATGTTTATGTATGTATGTGTGTGTTTTTTATATATATTTTAAAATATATAATAAAATATATAATAGTATATATATAAATTTTTATTATATAACATACAATATATGACAACACATGCACCACACACACCCAAACAAAACAAAACACACAACACAACACACACACACCAAAAACACACACACACCCCACACACAAAACAAAATAAAATATAATTTAAAAATTATATATAATATATTAAAATAAAATATATAAAATATATATATATTATATATGAAAAAATGTGTCTGTTTGATTTTTTTAAAATTTTAAAATATTTTATATTTTATTATTTAATTATATGTATATTATTATAATAAAATATATGTATATGTATATTTTGTATTATATGGATACATTTATTGTATGTATACCCCCTAAACCCAATATTTTATATATATAAAATAATATATATTAAAAATATATTATATATAAATATATATATATATTATATAATATATATATTTTAAAATATATATTTATATATTTATTATATAAAACCTTTTAATATGTACGTGTTTTAGGGATTTTTTTATTTTATAAATTTTATATAAATTTTATATATATATATATATATATATATATATATATATTTTATATATATATAATACATTTACGCACATATATAAAAGGTTTAAAAAAAATATTTTATAATTTTTAATATATATATTAATATATATATGTATATAATATTATATTTATAAATATATATATTATATATATATATATAATAATATATAATTTTATATATAAACAAGCAAACACATTCATATACATATAAAATAAATATATAATATATATCAAATTATTATATATATATATCTATATTATTAATATAAAATATTTATTAATTTTAATATTTTTGTAGTATGTAAGTATATGTATGTAGTTTGTATGATGGGATGTATGTTGTATGTATTTATGTATGTATGTATGAACCCTATTTATATTGACAAAAGGGAGATAAGGTTTAATAGAATGAATATCTTCACAATACAAAAAGGGGTGTTTTGGGCCGGGTTTTTTGACTGGCTTCCCCGTCAGAAAAACATGTATTTTTGACGAAAGCGGGAGTCGAAAACCGGGTTAAAAAACATCTCTTGTATTGTGAAGATATTCATTCTCAATTTTATACCTTATTTACGTATGTATGGGATGATTTTGTATGTATGTATGTATTTTATGTTTTTGTAAGTATGTTTTTATAATTTCATTAAAAATTTTTTTTTTTTTATTGATTTTATTTCGTTTTAACACCTGTATACATGCATGTATAGGGAAAATGGTATATTGTATATATAAAACATTATATACTACATACATAAATGTGGGGTATGGGGGGAAAATATATTATATATTATATATATATAATATATATATATATATAAATAATATAAAATTTATTATACTAAGGGTAATTATTTAAAAAAAAAATATATTATATAGGTTTTTGTTATAAAATTTAAAAAATATTTACCCCCCACAAACCCCACCCCACATTAACCATATAAAAATTATAAATAAAAAAATTTTATAAATATAAAATATATATTTTTTAATACAAAATTAAAACACACACAACTTATATATTTAATATAAAAAATTTTATATATAATATATTTAATAATATAATATTTTATATTTTATATATTATTAAATTTTAAAAATATAAAGGCCACACAAAACACACACAATAAAAACAAACATAATTATATATTAAATTATTATTATTTAATAAAAAAAAAAATAAAAATTATATATTTTATAAAGAAAAACCCCCAAAACAAAAAATGGGTTTTTTGAAAGTAGACTACAGGTTTTGAAAAACCCCTGGATTCCATCTTCAGGTCTGAAGAGGAAAAGGGAGAGGAGGGGGTATAAAAAGAGAGGAGGAAAAGCAATGCGGGAACACGGGGCAGGGAAGGGCGACGAAAGGAAGAGAGGGGGAGGGCACCTTCAGGGCGGAGGATCGGGCGGGGCTATGGGCCGGGTGGGCCGGCGTTTCATAGAAGGGGGAGGGTATGGGAAAAAAGTTGAAATTGGCAGCTGTTCAAGTTGAAATTAAGGGGACAGCTTTAAAAAGGGAAGATTTTTCCCCCAGTCTGCGGGAGTGGGGGCATCGGCGGAAAGGGGAAGAAAAATCCGCGCTGGCTGACCAGTCCATCTGATGGCCAGTGTCCCAAAGTGGCAAAAAAGGGCGTTAATTTTTGTGTCCCCCGGATATAGCGTACTTTGTTGGGGGACAGAAAGCTTGGGAAAAATGCGGGCCCGTTTCGCC
>NC_051424.1:13884465-13900843 GCF_015228065.2 Penaeus monodon
AGTAAGGAGCCCCTTTGCGAGACTTTCGAGGAGTGTAACGAGGACGACAGTTCACAGGGGCCCCAGAGATTAGGCGACAGGGAGGGAAAACCCCACGAAAGGCACCGGGACACGCCGAGAAGAGACGACCACCGTTAGGTCACCCTTGAAGGCCCGGGGGCGAGGCGCGAGTAGGTGGCCGACTATAAGATGTGGAAAATTTCCCCCTTTTTCTTTTACAGGAGTGGAAATTCTATTTTTTTTTACCAGTGGCCCGTGGCTGTTTTCCACGGGGATCCAAATTCCCAAATAAGAACCACCCCGTTTCCGCGAGGGCGGAGGTCACATTTTATATTGACCTCTTTGCCGGAGCGGCTAAGCTACCCCCCAAAAGGTAGCTCCGCCTCTCCCCGGGCAGCTGACCGTGACCTCCGCGCGGCCCTTAACCCATAACTAAACTGTCGTGTTTTTTACTTCGTGGTGTAACTCTCGAAAAGGGTCAAGCCTTAAAACAATTTAAAACACCCCTGTTAAACATTGTCAAAGGGATGATACCCTTTTCCCCTGGGGGTGTGTGTGTGTGCTGTGTGTGGGCTGTTGGGGTGTGGGTGGTGTGTGTGGGTTGCATATGTGTGGTTTGTGTGTGGGGGGGTAGGGGGCGTGTGGGTCTGCTAGGTTTTTTTTGTAGATCCTAAAACCGAAAATACCTTGTAATTTTTTGATGTTGCCCATGGCCGCTATAAAACACGATATCATCGACTACAATTTAAAAAAGGGGAATCTCTTTCTTAATTTTTTAAAATAAAAAAAATAGAAAAAAAAGAAATTAAAAAACTCAATTTTTTGTTATTTAAAGAAAAATTGGGGAAGCATTAAAAAAGGGAAAAAATAGTACTCCCCCATCCCAACTTACTTGTTTAACACCACCCCAATTTAAGCAAGACATGGAAACTTCCAATGTATTTTAGTTTCAAAAAAATTTTTTCCTTTTCCCTCCATTTTCTTCAAGGAAAGGGGAAGTTATACAGGGCCTTTTTGTGACATCCCCAAAAAATCCTAATGCAAAAATACCCTCAAAGTAGTATTCCAACTCTCCAAGCGATGTGGGGGTTTTTGATTGGGTGAATAAATTTTTAAAAATCATTTTGTACCTCTAGATAACCTCACAGGCTAAAAAACATCAGAGGAAAAGGCGTGTGCCTTGATTGCGGGTATATTGCGGCACTAAGTAAAGGACTGGTTTTAAAAACCTCAAGCCCGATTGGGAAAGGTAGTGAACTTGCGCACACTGTCAAGAAAAGGATAAGTCCAACTGCACGTGTCGGCCCCCTCATCCGGGGGTCGGCGGTTCGCGAGAAATTGTAAGTCGCCGGAGTTTTGGGCTGTGGCGGGGCCCCCGGCGGGTAAAGGGCCAGGTTCAGCCAAGCAGCACCAGTGAACACAGTCTTTTGGGTTTTGACAAATGGTAAAGTGTCGGCCCTCATCCGAGGGCGGCGTTCGCGCCCCGCCAGGCGCGAGAAGTTGCAAGTGTCGCCCGGAGGTTACTGCTATGGCTGTGCACCACGCAGGTAAGGACTAGGTTCAGCCGAGTCAGCATCACTGACCCCACGTGAGCGAGTCGGCATTAGTCGACACAGGCCGGGTTCCCCTCATGGCATAGCCCGGGCGATGCAAAGCTTCGCATATCGGACTTAATTAGTTGACACACCTGAGCGAGTCGGCATTAGTCGACCAGGCGGGCTCCCCCCATGGGCAAACCCAGGGGAGGCTAAGCTTTGCATATCGGACTTATCCTACTAGTGCACGTTGTTACACTTATCCTCTCCACTCCTATATTTTTGGTGCTATTTTTGTATGTAGATTTTATATACTTTTTGATAGAACATTGGAATAAATTTATATTCATGAAGGATAATTTTATACTTATAAAAGTGATTTATGATTTCTTTGTAAACTATTATGTCACATGTGGGATGTTTCTATTGTTTAAACTTTAAAGTTTTTCTTTGTTTTTGACAAATGGAGGATCAAGATTTTTGTTATTTAGTTGAATCGATGTATAAAAGTCGATAATTTATAAACGTTTGGAACTTTGTTTACAACCTTCTCGATGGTTGGGCCCGAAAGGGTATCCCTGCTGCTATTTTTGTTTATTTAAAAAGAGATTAAGGATTGTCATGGATTTTTTGTAGTTTGGGGAATATGCGGGGGCCCGAAGGGGTTTTAAATGAATGAAGAGAAACGGAAATTTTAGGGGATGTTACTTAAACTTCTTTAAAAATAATGTGAGGTCTCAGCGTCGAGAGCCCTGCCCAGGTATGGTACTTTTTTTTTTGTGGAATACCCAAGCGAAATTCAATTATTATGTTTGAGATCATGCTGAATAATCTTTAAAAGTAATACCAAGTTAAGTTCTGATGAGTTTCACCATTTTGATATTAATTTTGATTTTTTTTATTTACTTTTTTTCCAATGTATTTGTGCAAAATTATGGAAAATTTTCGTGCATGTCCCAAAGGGCGTAAAAAATTTGGAGGGGTTCCTTTGAGAAAACTAAGACATTTTTTATCTAGGCAAAAGGTGGAAAAATCGAAAAAAAGGGAGATATAGGAAACAAAGGAAATCGCCCCTCCCTTCCCTTTTTATTTCGCGAGAATCAAAAAAAAGGGATGAACTCATTCCCAAAGTAGTCCTTGTATTGTTTACGCGCTCGTGAAACGAATATTTTGTCATTATCACGCCCTTTTTTCTCAAATTCATGTGTAATGCGTTCTTTCCTTTATGTTTTTCATTTAGTTTTTGGAAAGTTTTTAGCCTTTTTGTACAAAAACCTTGTGCCCCTCGTTTTTTTGACACGGGAGATTTGACTTTACTTGAAAAACCCCGGTGAGAAAAGTTTTTTATTACCCCTACCCGGGGGGCAAGCCCCCTGGCTAGGGAATATTAATCGTATGTATAAATCCCAAGGATTAATTTGGTTGTTTTTTTGGTTTGGGACTTTTGTACGATTTCCATGGGGGTTTGGATTTGAAAAATTCTGTAGTTAAAGTTAAGTAATTTTTTTACCACCATGGCTATTGCTCAGGCGGGGCCAGATTCCAGTTTTACATTTTTGACATTGCAAGTCTGTAACCTGTATTGTACAAGGAAAAATAAAAAATATAAATCATACCATACAAAAATTACTTTCAATTTTTTTGCCACTTTGCGTGATTTTTATGTTGCATTTGTTTTTGGAAATCGGAGAATACAAGGGTTCCCCTCAAGCTTTGACCCCAAATATGGTGGAAATAATATTTTCTATCAGAATGGTTTTTAAAGTTTAAATTCAGATTTTCTGTTTACTTCCTTGCTGCTGGGGGGCGCCGAGGATTCCTCATGTTTCTTTGCACTACCTCCAAACTACCTTTTCTGATTCCTTACACTCAACAAGTGCAGTGCTGGAGTCTACAACTGCCCATATAAAGCCAGAAAAACAGTCTAGCGATTAACTTTGATGCCAGTTCCTTCCGGAAAACTTCAAAGGGGTTTTAAATTTTTCCCAAAGTCTCTTCTTTAGAGAGAAGCCAGGTCGCATCATTTACTTTTCACCCCGGATTTATACTTGGGCTATGTCCCCCTGGTCACCTATGCGAAAGGGGGTGGGGTTTTAATACGGGTTTTTGAGCCATTTTTTCTCAGCGGAAATGACTAATCCACATCATGACCTTTGCGTGATTCTTTTGAGAATTTTTTGCACCCTCTCTTTATGAGCTCTGAAAAATATGTCATCAGCATACATATAAGGGGATTCACCCCCCCAGGTGGGAATCTCCCAGTTTGTGTGAGGACTTTGAACAGCATAGGGCTAAGAACCCCTCCTGTGGCATCCCATTAAAAAAGACTGAAGGGGAACTTCTACTCCCCTGAACGGAATTGCAGATCTGTTCGAAGATACATTCAACCCCCAGTTCATATCTTACCCCGGATCCCAAAAGTTTACAATTGTTCTAGGAAACTTCTCTTTTTGAAATTAAAAAAGCTGATTAAGGTCAAAAAAAACATTTGGCTTCCCCTGGATTAGAGTGAAAAAATACTCTGCAAAAATTTTGTGTGCTGGGTCCAAAGAATCCAACATCTTAAATAATTTACTTGTAACCTGTACCTGGTCTTTAAAAATTTCCTTTCTAAACTTTTATCACTGGGGTTAAATGAATTGGTCAGTATATTCAGTTTTTTGATTTGGGTATAGGGATGATTAGACGCGTGTCCGGGGGCCGAAAATCCTTGAGACAAAAAACCTGTATAGTTAAAGGGGATTCCCGGTACCGAGCTATGGGCGGGGGACCTATAGGTAATTCCACCCACCTGGGCGATGTTTTCCTTTTGAAGTGTATTTTCAGTTCCCACTCAGGATCTCAGAAAAGTCTGAGGGGTCAGTATCAGAACACCCAACTCAAGGGAAATTTTTGCGTGCAATTTTAGATTGACTAAGGTACCTGAATATTTGTGGGAAGTAGCTAAATTTGGAGCTCCACCCTTGAAAAGGGAGCACAGCTTGTGCAAGGACTAGGAACTGCGGGGTTTTTTTGTTTCCCAAAAATTTCTTATTTTTTTCCAGACTTCCAACTTGAGGTTTATTTTTAATGCTTTGGGGAAGTTTAAAGTGTTTTTTTCTAAAAGGATTTTTTTAATTTCCCCGTGGGGTTTTTGTTGCCTTAAAAAAATTAAATAAGGTTGTCCGGGTATTACCCTGTTTTGTAGATATCATAAAGCTCCTAAATCGTTTTTATTCCTTTTAATAATGTGGGGGTCACCGACCCACTTAGTTTTTTGGAGCGTTGTGAGTTGCTGTTCTTGAAGGGTTTTTCTTGGCAGATAAAATGTTGTAGAATCAGTGACCTGTTGTCATTCCAGGGAAAATTATAAACATTTTACTGGTAATCATTGTACCCCCATAATCTTTTTAAAGTGATGCTCAAGGGTAAGGGGGATAAAATTTTGACCCTATTTTTTTTTTTGTGACTAAGTTTTAACAGCGATCTCGTTACATTGCAAAATGGGCCGATTCCTGTTGCAAACATGCTTCTACGTTTCCATGCCCAAATCCTTTCCCATTTCTAATCTAGTGCCCCCCGCCACGTGATTGCCTGTTTGTATCATATACGTCATAGATTGGTTTACAAAAAGTCGGAAACCTTTTGCCATTTTCATTCATTGACTGTCTCCCCAATGTTTTAATGTCTGCATTAAAACCCCCTGCATATTGGCGTGACGAAAGTTGGGCAGTGAAACAGTCGAACCCTTTCACCCTTGCGTAACATTTACAAAGAGAAAAAAACCCAAAGGGTGTTCGATATTAAAGCTATACTGCCATTATTGCATTAGTTTTTTTTCACCAATTATGTAGGTGGGCACTGACATAAGTCAATAGGCCCCGTCATTCCTGTGTTGATAGGATGGGGCTTTAATTTTAGGGGCTTTTTTATTTTAGTGGCTGATGGGGTCTTTTAACAGATAAAATAAAAAATTATTGTTTTGAATATAGTAAAGCAAAATCATTAATTCACGGTGACACCACGGTATATTTTGAGAGAAAAGTAATTGTTTTCTTGTCCCCCCACACCCTATGTTAACGATTGGTCAAATTTTGTTTGAGAAACCTTTAGTCTGCACATTTTTGTACTGCATTAATATATGTGTTCATCTTTTTATTTTCTGTTTTCGCGTTTTTCCCCTATTTATACTATACGCTAAACCGTACCTATAGCATTTTTGAGTGATGTCCCCCAGACGGCCTTTTTTCCTTTGCATCTTCGTCCTCATTTTTACGGTCCGTCGTCACTGTTTAGATGGCCCGTCGTCGTAATAATATCAGAGACCCCTTCGTATTTTCAACAACCCAACTCATCAAACGCACATCGTAATAATAAAAATCAAGGGGCCTCATTCGTATTTTTACATCACTAAATCTAGAACGCACATTTTCCCTTTACACCTCCTTTTTTTTTGGGGGTTAATATCAAGACCTATTCGTTTTGCAAAATCACTAACTCATCAGAACGCACATTTCCCCCGTCTAACGATACTTTTGTTCTCCATTTTCATTTTTTTTTCAATTTAGCTCCTTGCCCGATGCTTTTTTTTCATTTCAGCAATTTTTTCCGATGCTTCTTATTTCCTCGGGCCCTATCCCCTGTCTTTTTTTCCCAAAGGTTTCTCCTGTGGGATTGTTTTCTAGGAGGGGAAAACCCCCTGGCAGTTTTCAGAATTCCTGTGGGTTTTGGGGACTCAGCGGCCCTGGTGGGGGGGTGTGGGTGGGCTGGGGACGCCACTCCCGCGTGGGGACGGTCGGCGCAGGGGGGGGGGGTTCGTGCGGTTTTTGGGGCAGTTTTCGGGGGCCAGGCCGTCCCTTTGCTCTGCACCTGCGCACCTTTCACATGTGGGGGCGTCCTCGTTGTGTTGTCCCTTTCCGTCGTTTCTTGCAGGGCAGTCCTTTGCCTGGGGGCTCCGCACAACAGCACCGCTTGGCCCCAAAATTTTGTACGTGGGCCCAAAAAATTGCCTTTAGCAGACTACAACCCGAGTACCACGTCGAAAGGCTCGGCCTATGTATCTTCCAAAAAAATTGGTACTCTTTTTGGGGGTGTTCACCGCTCCATCAATATGGCCCGTTCAAGGGTGTCCTCCTTATAGTCCTCCAGGCTTTAAAAAAAACCAGAAAAATGAGGCTTCCCAGCGGCCGCCCTTCGGAAACCCGGGAACCGGGATTCCCCCTATTTTTTCTTTTTTGCTGAAAAATCCTTTTTTTCTGCAGATAGATTCCGCAAAAAAGGGCCATTAACCCAGGGCCCCATATTTTTTGTTGTTTTCGCGTACAAGACGTAGCGCAGGATATCCATCCCCCTGCACCAGTCTAGCGGGCCTTCCCCTTGGAGGGGCGGGGAGTGGTGCCTCCCCCCTCCCCTATTTTACGACGGAAGTCGTGCCTCCGGGAAAAGGCAGTCTAATGTACCTCTCCCGGGGGGGGTGGGGTTTGCGCTTTGGGTGTCCGTTTTTCTTTCTCGGTCGGTTCTGGTGCATCGGCTGGTTTTTCACTTCTTCCTTCGGTCTGAAAGGTTGGAACCCCCTTTTTCAGATTAGAGTCGGATCGTCCACATCGTTTATCCCTATGTTGGTGGGAAACCCCCCCCTAGGTGGAGGGTTGAGGGGGGGGTATTGGGACTGGCACTGGAGGCATCGAGACGTCCCCCCCCCCATCCTTGTAGGCGTGAGGGGGTGGTTTTCCCCGTCCCCTTTTTGGGATTAATTTTTCCCCGTGGTCAGGGGTGGGGAGGGTGCCCGGCGCCAGGGAAAATCTGTCCACAACATTTACCAGGGTTTGCCCCAAAGGGGTTGGGACAGCCCCACACCCCGTATTCGTAATTTTTTACTAAGCATTTTTTTTTTGTCCCTGACCAAATATCCGACACAATTTGGTGTACCAAAACAAAAACCACACACCACGCACCTCGGGTAAAGGACACCCAACGATGGTTTTGGTTTTCCCCAGAGTTTTTTTTGAAAATTTACAATTCCCTGATCTATTTCATGCCCTCCCCCCTGCTTCGGGACTTACAAACACATTTAAGATTGCCCACCGAAGAAAGAACTGAAAAATCATCAGATTTGTTGCATCTCCGAAAAAAAATGATGATAAAATTTGTCTGGGAAAACCTGGTTTCATTTTCGATAAATTTAAACCCAAAAAATAACATTCTTTTCATTTACCCATCTTTAGCGAATATAAATTTTTTTTTTTTTTTTATCATACAAACCCTGTCCTATTAGGAAAATTTGCCGAGGAATGGTTCTAACACAAATCTCTATGTTAAAAAACCTATTATTTTTAGTGATTTCTGATATATGATGGGGCGATTTGCACATCCCCGAGGGCTAGGATAAGATGAAAGTGTGACAGTGTGTTTCTGGGGCTGACCCAGCCCTTTTCCCCCCTGGTGCCCCACCCGCATAACCTCCAAATGACAGTTTTAACCTTCCGCGCCCGGGGGGGCCGAACCGCAATAAGGGAGGGAAAAGTTAAAGAAAGACCCCTTTCGGGGGAAAGAAAATGGGAGAGGGGAAGGATAAGGGGGGAGATTGAAAAGATGATTTAGTAAGAGAGAAAAGACTCAGGGCATAACCCAACATGTGGAGTAAAAGTTGGGAGCATAGCTGACTGGAGAAGGAAAGGAGGACAAAGGTCGGTAAGGGAGGCCTCGCACCATCAGTGGTTTGCGCTGCCCTGGCATAGCAGGCACGCGCTTCGCATGAGCAAACTCACGGGTCGGCGAGGCGCCGCGCCCGGGCTGCGGAAGCACTCGGCTAACGAGGGAGGTTGGGAGCGGTAAAGGCGACCTGTCCGGCGCCATCGGAGGCGCCACCGTGCACGGACTTCTCGCCCATGGCAACGGTGGTACCCTCGGCTAACCATGAGGCTGCAGGTTGAAGTGCGAGTGAGATCGCTAATCAGAGGCTATCTCCCCTGCCCGCGTCGAGCAGAGATTTCTCCCTGTCGGCGGCAGGACTTCCAGGGAGATGTGCTCTGGCGTTTTCACCATGTTTGGGTTGTTAACACTGGCCATGACATCTCCCCCGCTCTCGCGTTGTCACTCCTAGTGACAAAGGAGCCACGGTCATGGCAGGGTGCAGGCGGCAGATATCACGTGTCGGAAATCCGAAACCAGTGAGATAGAGGTAAGGATTAGGATGAGGGACGCTTACGCCATGGAAGGATGATGAGATGGGGCTTGGGTGAGGTTGAGGTTACGCATGGAAGAGAGAGAGGAGGGGGGGGAAGGGAGTTAAAAACGGGATAGGGCTCTCTAAAGAGGAGTTACTCTATTTGGGAGATTATAAACTGGCACTCTCTCAAATAAACAACAGAGGTACCGAAGTCATTCTGCACAGAATGCGCCTAGGTTACCACTGTGCATGGCAGATCATACAAACAATAGAACGTGTAGAGAGGTGTTGCATACATTGCGGCGAGCCGAACTTATACATTACTTAGAGAATTGTGTGCACATGCAATTCCTGAGACAAGGTCCGCAGAACACAGCCATCGTGCTGGTAAAGAGATGCTTACACCACGGCTACAGGAGCGCCTGCTGGCAATCCCACCACGGTAAGCACCGAGTGTCAGAAAACCAAATGAGACAGCCATAAAAAGCTGACACAGGCCAGGCCATAAGTATAAGGCCCAGGCGTAGCCAGAACTTCGCAAATCTCACAGAATGAACGGCTAGTACAGGAGTGAACATTGAGCAGCTGAAGAAGAAGGACTCTCCTCTCCTCTCTCCCTGCGGTGAATCGGTCCTTACTTGGACGATTCAGAGAGAAGGGAGGACCGTACCGGCAAAGGCGGTCGATGGGGCACAGCGGGTGGCGCCAAGCCGGATAATGTCAAGAGAGTCACCATGACCTCTCAGTTGTGAGGCTTTTGCATGGGCAGATTTAAGAGATGTACCACGCCCGGTCCCATGCAATTTCGGCCTCGGCTCTACGCGTTATCGGACGGTGACGTGCCCCCCTTGTTTGTTGCCACGATGCTATGTGCTTGCATGTAGCTTCGTGCCGTCCTAGCCTACTCTTTCCTATACGAATTTTCAGCATTAGGATAACTCTGTGCACACCTGGTGAACTGGACCCCATCTTCGGGCGCGTGCTCGGACGTGGGCAGACCTTTACCTCCCGCAGGGGAGGGTGTGTCTGGGGGGCCTTAGAAGGCCTGCCTTACAGTGTGCATAGAGTTGCCATTCTATTTGCTAGGGACTGGTCTGGCAGACCATCTGATGACTGCCACTCTCTCTTTTTCGAATAGGACGATAGGCAGGTAGGAGCCCCCCACTTTGTCAGGCCCTCAGCCTGGTTCTGTCTAATAGCTGCCGCTAGACAGAAACACTAACTTGCGTCCTGTGATAGGAAGTGCCTGGATAAAAGTTAGCTTCTCTCCCTCACTGTGATGAAATAGTCTGTGGTTGGCTGTTTCAGAGGGATGAAGGAACTCACTGGAACAGGTACAGGACCCTCTCACTGAGGTGAAACAGCCTTTGGGTGTTTCAGAGAGAGAGGGATTCACTTTAAAACCCGTCCTGCCATAGGAACCCCTGGAAAAAAGTTAGCTTCTCTCCCTCACTGTGATGAAATAGTCTGTGGTTGGCTGTTTCAGAGGGATGAAGGAACTTACTGGAACAGGTACAGGACCCCTCTTCTCTCACTCAGGTGAAACAACCTTTGGGAGTTTTCAGAGTGAAGAGGGATTCACTTTAAAAAGCTATCCTGCCATAGGAACCGCCTGGGAAAATGTTAGCTTCTCTCTCTCACTGATGAAATAGTCTGTGGTTGGCTGTTTCAGAGGGATGAAGGAACTTACTGGAACAGGTGCAGGACCCCCTCTTTTCTCATTGAGGTGAAACAGCCTCTGGGTGTTTCAGAGAAAAGAGGGATTCACTTTGAAAAAGGGTACTGGTCCTCTCTGAGGGATGGAGAGGAACTGCCTGGAAAAAGTGAAAGAGCTCCCTTCCTTACTGAGGGAGGAGCAAAAGTATTCCCAACAATGATGTCCTGTAGGTGAAAGGGCATCCCCTCTGGTATACCCCCAGAGGTTCACACCTACCCACGCGTTTTGCCGTGCATGGCAGCCTTGTGCGCTGGGAGACGGGAGTCCTGGAGGTTGAGCGATGTACGAGTATGCCCTGCAGCTAGCAACACGCCTCTTTGGTCCTCTATTCCGGCAAGACAGGCGGCCTGATCCAGGCCCGGTCAGGTCAATCGGCTGGTCTCCCTCGAAGGGAAAGACTCCAACCAGGCAAGTCCTGGTGACCATGAAAGGTACCCCATCTTCTACCCTTGATCTGGGTTACTGGGGTACCTACAACCTACGTACATATGTGCCTGATCAACTGCGGTGTTTCAAGTGGCAGAAGTATGGACACCACCAGGCTAATTGCACAGCCAAGCCAAAATGTGGTGTCTGTAGCAAGGCACACAAACACCGAGGTGTGCATTAAGGCCTACAAAGAGGAAAAGAGGACACGAACAGCCAAATGTCCTAACTGTACCAAGAGGCATCATGCCTGGAGCCTGGCTTGCTCTGTCAGGAAAGAGGTGGCCCTCCAGCGGCAAGAGGTTGCTAAGAAGCGGCCAGATTTTGTTCCCGCCCCCCCCAAGCACCTATGTCTGGGGGAAGAACAAGAGCGAAAAGGCCTCCCGATCTCCTAAGAGGAAGGAAGCCGCCCCCCAACCGAAACCGGAGATCTCCAACAAACAGGAGTTCCCCAAAATGAAACAAGTGCAGAAGAACCACAGGAAGAAAGGTTCTAACAGCACCACAGCCTCCTCCCAAAAGCAGAAGACTTCCTCCTCGATGAGAGGGACATGTCAATCCTGCTGACTGCTGTAGTCACAGCAGTGGCAACAACCTTGGGGAGGACGAGTGAAGAGGCGGGTAAGGCAGTCGAGGTCACATTGACCAAGGCTGTCGCAGTCCTAAAGGGGAAGAAGGTGGAAAGGGCCAAAACTGCTCCATCCTCTCCCTCACCCCAGGACGAGACTCCCCTCCCCACTCCAACCCAGGCCATGCCCTCACAGGCAGAGCCTAGCCAGGCTGATTCAGTGCCAGAAACCGAATCAGAACAAGCTGACCTTGCTCAGGCAAGGCCAGCAAAGAACGCACAGAATCAGCCTGGGCAGAGAAAAGCCGAAATAAACAAGGTCAGAGCTACCAAAGGCTCTCCAACCCCTGTGGACCCAGAGATAGCCTGACAACCGAAGAAGACCCCTCAAGCAGCTTCACGATGTAATGTCAGACTTCGACAGTCAATCTGAATACAACGATGTCTTTGATGTAACTATCAACTAGTAACATCATGGCACGCAATCTAAGTATTCTGCAGTCGAACATCTATGGCTTCTCCACAAGGAGTGCTGTCCTCCACGCAATAGTGCGATCAAGGAGCATTGACATTGTCATGCTCCAGGAGACATTAACAGTGGAACCTGTTCGCTTCTCAGGGTATCATGTCTTCATGCTGCCACATGGTGATGGCAAAAGAGGCCTCATCACCCTTGTCAGAGCAACAATTCCCTGCTCCGCAATAGCCGATGCACCGCACTGTGGAGATGTTGAATCTCTTGCCGTCGAGATTCACCTGGCCGGGGGTCCCCTGAAATTGTACAATGTGTACAGCCGGCCACGCTGTAGTACCCTAGACATCAGCCAGGGCTGTGCTTCTGCAGCACACGACCGAGTGATCATAGGGGGAGACTTCAATGCACACCACCCCATCCTGGCTCCCTGCTGGGCACCAGATGTGGCTGGCCACCACATAGCCAACGTGCTTGAGACATTCCCCGAGATCACTCTCATCAATAACCAAGAGCCAATGCATGTCAGAGGAGGGGTCCTAGACCTCACCCTGGCCACTGCGACTCTGGTGGAGAGGATTGGCTGGCGTGTCGATGAGACCATCACTAGTGACCATTACGGCACCATAACTACCCTCATGGATAGTGGCCCAGCCGAAATGCCACGACCGAATCCAAGATGGAAAACAGACAAGGCCAACTGGCAAGCGTTTCAGAATGCCTTGGCCTGCTGTCTGAGAAGCAATGAACCCACACAAAGCGAAAATGTGGAAGTGCTACAAGCCAGACTTGTAAATGCCATTGATGAGGCAGCCTCACTGACCATACCCAAAACTCGGCCTTGGTCCAGGAGTCACAAAGACGCTGGTACTTTTATCGACGAGATTAGGGAGGTCAACCACAGGGTAAATATGTGCCGGAAACATTTCCGAAGGCAAAGAACCCCAGACAACCTAGCCCTCTAAGGGAGGCTGTCAGGGATGCCATAAGAGACATGAAGCCAAAAGCATTCTTCAGTCTCAATGCCATAATACGCTCATCAACCGGTGTCACCTCAACTACCAAGGGCTGAAGTCGGCTGGAGATGGCTATGGCTACACCCTGGAGGTGGTGACCATCGCTGCGGCCCAACCAGTAGTAGGTGTACCCATCCATACTGATCATGCTTCTACCAGGTCTTCTCACCTCTGAGAGGGCAGCCACCTCAACTTCCAGTCGCTCCAATTCCCGTGATAGCTGGCACAAGGACCGGATGTTCCAATCGCCTACCCGGAAAGCTTACCTGTGGTTAAGCCTCTGGTGGTCACTCAAGGTGCACGCCACCTCTGCCAGGAGTAATGACGTTGATGCTGACGTTGCACCAAATAAAGGGAGGGCTCTGGGACCGCCCATCCCTGTGGAGTTCCGAGGCCTTTGCCCCACAAGTTCATGGTGGGTTGGTGCCTACCAGGTGCAGGCAAGACAAGTAACTCTCATTCCCATCCCGCGCCCTAACATTTGCCCTCCCAGTAGAACCCACAGCCCACCTTTCTTGCTGGGTGAGAGGGATATCATCCCTCCTCCCAGCCCATCCATATCCATTCATTTGGTGCATTGCCAGAGGGTTTTCTGGGGGGAGGAGCACTGGCAAGGCCCCCCCCCCCACCGAGCCACCCAATTACCCCAGGGGCAGGAGTTGGTATGGAGCTAGGGCGTGTCCACACACCGGTGAGCCATAGCTCGTACATCTGGAGCCTCCTGCTGCTCCGAGATCCCCCGCAGTTTAGCCTGGGATCGAATATCTTTATCAATAATAATTGTGTAATAGTACATGGTTTGTCTCTACTTATAATTTTAACTTACAACAGACGGCCTAATATGAGTTAATTAAAAGTATAAACCCTAACTTTTTCTGAATTGGATATGATCAGCACAGGTAGATTACAGACGATGGGTGAGCCATACAAGCGTCACGCTTGGACATAACAGGCATCAAAAACTTAACAGCTTGCCGGAGTGTTAATCCTTTTTGTCAACGTTAACTTCTAAAATGTTTTGCTTGTAATTAATACTCACACTAGCATACTAAGTACTTTAGTTGATTTCTGTTGACTATATTATATGAAATTAAGAAACAATAACTTGTCCAACTTGTAAGGGGTCTTAGGACTACAGAAATGGCATAATGTGTCTTGAAGTTTTGCATCTTGTATCCACTGTGAGTGAGTTCCATGTTCATATGCAGTTCGAATATCAAAAAACTGGATTCCAATGTTCACAGCCATTTCTTCTTCTACGTGCATGTAACGCATCAGCAGACCAAGAAACAGCGTTTTCTCTAATAATGTTCAGCCTGTAACGTTATATCATAGAGATACAGAAAATCAAGAGAACTTTATGTAACACGGATACGTTATGATTGGATTCAAATTTTACCCATATAGAGTAATCATATATTTGATGTACTGCTGAAAAAGCACAGAACATTTTATACGCCTTTATAGTAGAATTTTGTATCAAGAAACATACGATGCGATTCCTAATTAATGAAAATATAAATCCCGAGTGGCTGGAGTGTATCTCATTAGACGTAGGGTAAAAGCATACAAACCGAAAAGGTGTTTCAACAGATTCCAATAATGTATGAATAAGGACAAATATGACTGAGGATGTATCAAAGTATTAGACATTTTGTCGATGCTACATAAAGGCCTTATATGTGTATGTTTGTGTATAGGCCTTTTTTGTAGTATCCTGAAACCCCCAACACTGATAAATCGTTTGATGTATCATGGTCGCTACAAAACACAATATCATCGAAGTCTACTAACATACAACAAGTAGATATTTTTCATAAATTCAAATAAAAAAGTCAATAGAAAACAAAGTACTTCATGTGCTGGTATGATTTTTAATTAGGAAAAAAACACTGCGGAAGCTTCAAATAAAATGGAAAAAGTACTTGACTACTATGCAAATTATATTATACACAAATTCTGTGGAAACTTTTAAATGTTTTTCTTAAATTCAATCAAAATATATGCTGATTTCTTGTTACATACATCGTTCTTCATATGAAAAAAGGAAATTGCATCTCATCGTATCCACCACAATTGAGCTTCATGTTCAAATCAGACTAGATAATTCCAATGATCACGGGCACTTACAAGTGATATCGTTTGAATTATATCACAAATCAAGATATAAAGCCTTTCTTTGATATTTTTAAGCCTGTAAGGTTATACCATAGAGGCACATAAGATTATGAACACATTCATCCCACCGAAGTCAACGCAACGTTATGTTTAAGATGAATTAGGCAGCAGTTTGATTAAGGAGAATTTCGAAACTTGTCTCGTATATACACATACACACAACATAACATATAATATTATATATATATATATATATATATATATATATATATAATATATATATAATATATATATATATATATGAACATACACACATGTGTATGTATATATATATATATATATATATATATATATATATATATATATATATAGATAATATATATATATATATAAACATACACACATGTGTATGTTATATATATATATATATATTTTATATATATATATATATATATATATATATATATATAATATATATATATTTATATCCACACACACACACATATATATATGTACACATATGTGTGTGTGATAATAATAATAATCGGTTTCTTGATTTTCATGCAGCCAGAGGCTGAAAATATACATAGAAATACAAATAAAGAGAGGAACTATATATATATAAACATATAAACAACAAAGTAAACTAACAATCTATAGTAACAAAATAAACAGATTAACAAAAGCCAAGTTCAAAATCAGGTGAGCTAGGATCTGGATTAGTGTTCGTTGATGAGTCGGACTACAGTGAGTACTGTACTCCGTTGGTAAGGATAAGTCCGATATGCGAAGCTTAGCCTCGCCCAGGCTATGCCATGAGGGGAGCCCAGCCTGTGTCGACCTATGCTGACTCGCTCAGTGTGAACCGCCGACCCCTCGGATGAGATAATGATGATAATGATAATACTGATGATAATCATGATAATACTGATACTAATAACAGGAATTGTGTCCATATAAAATAAAAAAAAAAAAAAAAAATCCCAGAAGTCGGAAAAACGGCAAAATCTAGCGAAATATAGCTATGAGAGTATACTCCAAAATGACGTTTTTTCCAATCATTTGATTTGGCAATTACTAGGGTAATGATAATAATTACCAGAATTGTATTAATCATGACAATAATGATTTATAAAAGTGAGAATAAAGAGAATTTTGATAACATTTATTATTATTATTATTATTGTTATTATTATTATTTTTATTTATTATTAACTTTAAACTCTTAGTATTATTTCCAAAAATATATTATAACTGTAATAATAATAAATATAATTATAATAATACTAATTGTTATAATATTGCTACGCCAGTGGGTCTTTGTCTCTGTGCGAAACATGTGTTAACATGAAGGGACCTGGCAAAAACAGCTGGGGAGC
>NC_051424.1:13905943-13929131 GCF_015228065.2 Penaeus monodon
GTTGACCTGGAAGTGTTGTGGGTGCGTGTCACCCCTCCTCAACAACCTCGCCTCGCCGCGTCCCTCATCTGCTGTGTGATTTACAACCCCCACCAAACAACTGCTACTCAGCCACCTGACCCACACCACTGACCTTCTGCATATGCAATACCCGTCATGCAAGATGATAATATGTGGTGATTTTAATGAAATAGACATCATTGACCTGCAAAATGAGCTCCATCTGTCACAAGTAGTAAACTTTCCCACTTATGAACAAAGAATCCTGGATTTGATCCTTACAGATTTATATGACTGGTACCGGCCTCCTCTACCATATTCTCTTGTCGGCCGCAGCAGACACGTATCAGTGTTACGGCTGCCTTCGCTCACCGTCTCTCAGCTAAAGCAGACCAAGACCAGGAAGTACAGGCCACTCACACAGTACTCTCTCATACAGTTTGGGCAGTGGATTACCCAACACCTATGGACTGACGTTCTTACCGCTGTTGATGTGGAGGGCAAGTGGCACTACTATCTCTTGACCGTCGCTACGACTTTTCATCACCACTTTCCGGAAAAGTCACTCAGTAGACACCCATCGGACCTGCCTTGGATCACGGCCCGCATCAAATGCCTCATTCAACAGAGAAATCAAGCCTTCCACTCGCACAGCATCACCACCTGCAAATCACTCCGCAACACAGTCATCAGGGAAATAAAAACAGCCAAGAAAACCTTCTACCTCAACAAACTACAACACCTGCAGCCCAGCCAATGGTACAGAAAAGTTCGGGAGCTGTGCGGCCTTGCAAATCGGCCGTGCATGTTTCCATGCACCAGCAACCTTAGCCCTAGTGAAGCAGCAGAAGCTCTCAATGACCACTTCGCCTCAATTTGTCAGCAGCTACCCTCCCTGGACAACACCCGCCTCCCCGCCTACCTGCTCCCACAGTCAGTCAGTTTCAGGTGCTTCAGAAGCTGGGAAAAATCTGCATCAAGAGAGCCACCACCCCCCTTGACCTGCCAATATGCCTCATCAAGGAATTCGCAATGGAACTTGCCACTCCTCTTCCATAATAAATGGCTCATTGCAACAGTCTAAGTGCTCACCACAATGGAAGACTGCATTTGTTACCGCTATCAGGAAAACTCCAAGTCCTACCTCATTTGACGAACTACGACCCATTGCCATCCGTTGCCCAGCCTGCTGTGGGAAAGCTTTGTCACCGACTGAGTTTACCAGGACCTCGCGCCCAGCGTTGACACTCGGCAGTTCGGCAACATGCGCTCCTCCTCCACTCCACACTGCCTCGGCAGCCTCCTCGACTTCGTCCACGCCCACCTCGACAAGCGCAAATCCTTCGTCACCAGCATCTTCATAGATTTCAAGAAAGCTTTTGACCTGGTGGACCACACTATGGTCATCCCCTGGCTGGCAGACTTTCTCTCCAACAGGTAACAGGCCTTCAGCCACTCACGTGTGGAGCCCCCAGGGGACTAGAATGGACCCCCTATGCTTCCTAGTCATGATTAAGGACGCTCTCCTTGATACCGAGCATCGTTGTAAATACGTGGACGACTCGACCATCGCCTCCGCATTGACAGTTCCTGCTGTGACCACTCTGCCATCCAGCGCATCCTCGACAACCTCCTCTCCTGCACCCCCGCAAATCACGTCACCATCAATTGCCAGAAGTCGGTTGTGATGCAGTTCGACTTCTCCGCCAACCCCGCCCCCTCGCCCATCCTCAGTTGGACGACCACCCGCTCGACGTAGTCCGTTCCACCACGCTGCTCGGCGTCACCATCGACGATAAGCTCTCCTGGATGCAGCATGGCAGAGACATGGTGAGGTCTGCCTCGTACAGGCTTCACATGCTGCATTGCCTCAAGTCCCTTGGACGATCCACTCCCAGAGCTTCAGAATATCTACAGGCTATTCATCCAACCTAAATTGACCTATGCGTCCCCCGCCTGGTCCCCCTCCCTCACCGCCACCCAGCTGCTACAACTTGAGAGGGTGTAGAAAAGGGCAGCCAAGATCATTCTCGGCCCTATCTATACCAGCTATGACAGTGCCTTGGCTGCTCTAGGCCGCACCTCCCTCGCCACTCATGACACAACCTCACTGTATCAGTTTGGCCTAATTGCTGTGCTATCCACGCCACCGTGACCTGCTGCCCCCCGACGCGCCGCCGCCTCGCCGGGCCCTACACACCGCCAACAAAGTGGTGCCCATCAGGGCCCGCACTGACCGCTACCACCGGAGTAGTCTCCGGGCTAGTACAGTGCCTGTAATTATTACTGTTATAATAATTATTTTTTGCAATTATACTACCAGTAAAAATAATAATAATGATAATACTAACAATAATAATATTAATAACAATATTTTCAACGATTATTATTATACTTATTATTATTATCATTGTTATTATTACAGTTAGGCTATAATTATTTTTTGGCAATAATACTAATAATTAAAGTAATAATAATAATAATAATAATAATAACAATAACAATAATAATAATAATAATAAAATAATAATAATAATGATAATGTTATCAAAATTCTCTTTATTCTCAATTTTATCATCATTATTGTCATGATTAATACAATTCTGGCAATTATTATCATTATTACCCTAATAATTGCCAAAATCATCTAATGAATGGAAAAAACGTCACTTTGGAGTATACTCTCAAAAGGCTATATTTCGCTCGATTTTGCCGCTTTTTCGACTTCTGGGATTTTTTTTCTTTTACCTTTTTTATTATATATGGACACAATTCCTGTTATTATCATCATTATTATCATGATTATCATCATTATTATCGTTATCATCATTATTGCAATTATTATCATCATTATTGCAATTATCATTATTATTGCAATTATTGCAGTTATAATCTATATTTCTGCAACTATACTAATAACAACAACAATAATAATAGTAATAACAATAATAATAACAATAATAACGATTTTATAATAATTATTTTTGCAATTATACTACCAGTAAAAATAATAATAATGATAATAGTATTAATAACAATATTATAACGATTATTATACTTATTATTATAATTATACTTATTATTATTATTATTGTTTATATTACAGTTATGATATATTTTTTGGCAATAATACTAATAATTATAGTAATAATAATAATAATAATAATAGTAATAATAATAATAATAATAATGTTATCAAAATTCTCTTTATTCTCACTCTTATCATCATTATTGTCATGATTAATACAATTCTGGTAATTATTATCATTATTACCCTAACAATTGCCAAAATCATCAAATCAATGGAAAAAACGTCATTTTGGAGTATACTCTTAAAAGGCTATATTTCGCTAGATTTTGCCGCTTTTTCGACTTCTGGGATTTTTTTTCTTTTACCTTTTCATTATATATGGACACAATTCCTGTTATTATCATCATTATTATTATCATTATCATCATTATTATCGTTATCATCATCATTATTGCAATTATTATTATTATTGCAATTATTGCAGTTATAATCTATATTTCTGCAACTATACTAATAACAACAACAATAATAATAGTAATAACAATAATAGTAATAACAATAATAACGATTTTATAATAATTATTTTAATTAATATCGTTATTACTGTAATTATTACTGTTATAATAATTATTTTTGCAATTATACTACCAGTAAAAATAATAATATTGATAACAATATTGTTACGCCGACCGCCTCGTCTCTCTGCTACCAACACAAGGCAGGCTAGGCAGACGGCGTGTTATCCACAGGGTCGTGAACACTGAACAGCTCCAAGAGGCACCGAACACCACAGCGTCCCAGAACACTAGGAGAGGAAACGCCAAGTGGCGAGGCAGGGCACGAAGTAAACACAAAATGACAGTCTTTCCTTTATTTACCCGTACACTTTTCTATAGGCACAATACAGGGGGAAACCAGCATGTCACACTGCACGATACAGCTTATAACAGGGCAACACAAAGTTTATATCAGGTCACAAGGGCACACACGAGGTCTTCACAGGAGCAGCACCCAAAAGCGTCTCTCGGCTTGTTCCTCCGCTCCTCCGCTCACAGCCAGCTGCGTCATGTTTGCCCAGGTCCCTTCATGTTAACACATGTTTCGCACAGAGACAAAGACCCACTGGCGTAGCAATATTATAACGATTATTATTATTATTATACTTATCATTATTATTTACAGTTATAATATATTTTTGGAAATAATACTAAGAGTTAAAGTTATAATAATAATAATAATAATAACAATAATAATAATAATAATAAATGTTATCAAAATTCTCTTTATTCTCACTTTTATCATCATTATTGTCATGATTAATACAATTCTGGTAATTATTATCATTACCCTAGTAATTGCCAAAATCAAATGATTGGAAAAAACGTCATTTTGGAGTATACTCTCAATAGGCTATATTTCGCTAGATTTTGCCGTTTTTCCGACTTCTGGGATTTTTTTTTTTTTTTTTTATTTTATATGGACACAATTCCTGTTATTAGTATCAGTATTATCATGATTATCATCAGTATTATCATTATCATCATTATCTCATCCGAGGGGTCGGCGGTTCACACTGAGCGAGTCAGCATAGGTCGACACAGGCTGGGCTCCCCTCATGGCATAGCCTGGGCGAGGCTAAGCTTCGCATATCGGACTTATCCTTACCAACGGAGTACTCACTGTAGTCCGACTCATCAACGAACACTAATCCAGATCCTAGCTCACCTGATTTTGAACTTGGCTTTTGTTAATCTGTTTATTTTGTTACTATAGATTGTTAGTTTACTTTGTTGTTTATATGTTTATGTATATATAGTTCCTCTCTTTATTTGTATTTCTATGTATATTTTCAGCCTCTGGCTGCATGAAAATCAAGAAACCGATTATTATTATTATCACACACACACATATGTGTACATATATATATGTGTGTGTGTGTGGATATAAATATATATATATATATATATATATATATATATATATATATATATATATATATATATACATACACATGTGTGTATGTTCATATATATATATATATATATATATATATATATATATATATATATATATATATATATATATATATACATATGTATATGTATGTGTGTATGTGTATATACGAGACAAGTTTCGAAATTCTCCTTAATCAAACTGCTGCCTAATTCATCTTAAACATAACGTTGCGTTGACTTCGGTGGGATGAATGTGTTCATAATCATTATGTGCCTCTATGGCATAACCTTACAGGCTTAAAAATATCAAAGAAAAGGCTTTATATCTTGATTTGTTGATATAATTCAATCGATATCACTTGTAAGTGCCCGTGATCATTGGAATTATCTAGTCTGATTTGAACATGAAGCTCAATTGTGGTGGATACGATGAGATGCAATTTCCATTTTTCATATGAAGAACGATGTATGTAACAAGAAATCAGCATATATTTTGATTGAATTTAAGAAAAACATTTAAAAGTTTCCACAGAATTTGTGTATAGTATAATTTGCATAGTAGTCAAGTACTTTTTCCATTTTATTTGAAGCTTCCGCAGTGTTTTTTTTCCTAATTAAAAATCATACCAGCACATGAAGTACTTTGTTTTCTATTGACTTTTTTATTTGAACTTATGAAAAATATCTACTTGTTGTATGTTACTGGACTTCGATGATATTGTGTTTTGTAGCGACCATGATACATCAAACGATTTATCAGTGTTGGGGGTTTCAGGATACTACAAAAAAGGCCTATACACAAACATACACATATAAGGCCTTTATGTAGCATCGACAAAATGTCTAATACTTTGATACATCCTCAGTCATATTTGTCCTTATTCATACATTATTGGAATCTGTTGAAACACCTTTTCGGTTTGTATGCTTTTACCCTACGTCTAATGAGATACACTCCAGCCACTCGGGATTTATATTTTCACTAATTAGGAATCGCATCGTATGTTTCTTGATACAAAATTCTACTATAAAGGCGTATAAAATGTTCTGTGCTTTTTCAGCAGTACATCAAATATATGATTACTCTATATGGGTAAAATTTGAATCCAATCATAACGTATCCGTGTTACATAAAGTTCTCTTGATTTTCTGTATCTCTATGATATAACGTTACAGGCTGAACATTATTAGAGAAAACGCTGTTTCTTGGTCTGCTGATGCGTTACATGCACGTAGAAGAAGAAATGGCTGTGAACATTGGAATCCAGTTTTTTGATATTCGAACTGCATATGAACATGGAACTCACTCACAGTGGATACAAGATGCAAAACTTCAAGACACATTATGCCATTTCTGTAGTCCTAAGACCCCTTACAAGTTGGACAAGTTATTGTTCTTAATTTCATATAATATAGTCAACAGAAATCAACTAAAGTACTTAGTATGCTAGTGTGAGTATTAATTACAAGCAAAACATTTTAGAAGTTAACGTTAACAAAAAGGATTAACACTCCGGCAAGCTGTTAAGTTTTTGATGCCTGTTTTTGATGCCACCCATCGTCTGTAATCTACCTGTGCTGATCATATCCAATTCAGAAAAAAGTTAGGGTTTATACTTTTAATTAACTCATATTAGGCCGTCTGTTGTAAGTTAAAATTATAAGTAGAGACAAACCATGTACTATTACACAATTATTATTGATAAAGATATTCGATCCCAGGCTAAACTGCGGGGGATCTCGGAGCAGCAGGAGGCTCCAGATGTACAGAGCTATGGCTCACCGGTGTGTGGACACGCCCTAGCTCCATACCAACTCCTGCCCCTGGGGTAATTGGGTGGCTCGGTGGGGGGGGGGCCTTGCCAGTGCTCCTCCCCCCAGAAAACCCTCTGGCAATGCACCAAATGAATGGATATGCTGGGAGGAGGGATGATATGGATATGCTGGGAGGAGGGATGATATCCCTCTCACCCAGCAAGAAAGGTGGGCTGTGGGTTCTACTGGGAGGGCAAATGTTAGGGCGCGGGATGGGAATGAGAGTTACTTGTCTTGCCTGCACCCTGGTAGGCACCAACCCACCATGAAACTTGTGGGGCAAAGGCCTCGGGAACTCCACAGGCGGATGGGCGGTCCCAGAGCCCGCCGACCCCTCCCTTTATTTGGTGCAACGTCAGCATCAACGTCATTACTCCTGGCAGAGGTGGCGTGCACCTTGAGTGACCACCGGAGGCTTAACCACAGGTAAGCTTTCCGGGTAGGCGATTGGAACATCCGGTCCTTGTGCCAGCTATCGCGGGAATTGGAGCGACTGGAAGTTGAGGTGGCTGCCCTCTCAGAGGTGAGAAGACCTGGTAGAAGCATGATCAGTATGGATGGGTACACCTACTACTGGTTGGGCCGCAGCGATGGTCACCACCTCCAGGGTGTAGCCATAGCCATCTCCAGCCGACTTCAGCCCTTGGTAGTTGAGGTGACACCGGTTGATGAGCGTATTATGGCATTGAGACTGAAGAATGCTTTTGGCTTCATGTCTCTTATGGCATCCCTGACAGCCTCCCTTAGGAGGGCTAGGTTGTCTGGGGTTCTTTGCCTTCGGAAATGTTTCCGGCACATATTTACCCTGTGGTTGACCTCCCTAATCTCGTCGTAAAAGTACCAGGCGTCTTTGTGACTCCTGGACCAAGGCCGAGTTTTGGGTATGGTCAGTGAGGCTGCCTCATCAATGGCATTTACAAGTCTGGCTTGTAGCACTTCCACATTTTCGCTTTATGTGGGTTCATTGCTTCTCAGACAGCAGGCCAAGGCATTCTGAAACGCTTGCCAGTTGGCCTTGTATGTTTTCCATCTTGGATTCGGTCGTGGCATTTCGGCTGGGCCACTATCCATGAGGGTAGTTATAGTGCCGTAATGGTCACTAGTGATGGTCTCATCGACACGCCAGCCAATCCTCTCCACCAGAGTCGCAGTGGCCAGGGTGAGGTCTAGGACCCCTCCTCTGACATGCATTGGCTCTTGGTTATTGATGAGAGCGATCTCGGGGAATGTCTCAAGCACGTTGGCTATGTGGTGGCCAGCCACATCTGGTGCCCAGCAGGGAGCCAGGATGGGGTGGTGTGCATTGAAGTCTCCCCCTATGATCACTCGGTCGTGTGCTGCAGAAGCACAGCCCTGGCTGATGTCTAGGGTACTACAGCGTGGCCGGCTGTACACATTGTACAATTTCAGGGGACCCCCGGCCAGGTGAATCTCGACGGCAAGAGATTCAACATCTCCACAGTGCGGTGCATAAGCTATTGCGGAGCAGGGAATTGTTGCTCTGACAAGGGTGATGAGGCCTCTTTTGCCATCACCATGTGGCAGCATGAAGACATGATACCCTGAGAAGCGAACAGGTTCCACTGTTAATGTCTCCTGGAGCATGACAATGTCAATGCTCCTTGATCGCACTATTGCGTGGAGGACAGCACTCCTTGTGGAGAAGCCATAGATGTTCGACTGCAGAATACTTAGATTGCGTGCCATGATGTTACTAGCTGATAGTTACATCAAAGACATCGTTGTATTCAGATTGACTGTCGAAGTCTGACATTACATTGTGAAGCTGCTTGAGGGGTCTTCTTCGGTTGTCAGGCTATCTCTGGGTCCACAGGGGGTGGAGAGCCTTTGGTAGCTCTGACCTTGTTTATTTCGGCTTTTCTCTGCCCAGGCTGATTCTGTGCGTTCTTTGCTGGCCTTGCCTGAGCAAGGTCAGCTTGTTCTGATTCGGTTTCTGGCACTGAATCAGCCTGGCTAGGCTCTGCCTGTGAGGGCATGGCCTGGGTTGGAGTGGGGAGGGGAGTCTCGTCCTGGGGTGAGGGAGAGGATGGAGCAGTTTTGGCCCTTTCCACCTTCTTCCCCTTTAGGACTGCGACAGCCTTGGTCAATGTGACCTCGACTGCCTTATCCGCCTCTTCACTCGTCCTCCCCAAGGTTGTTGCCACTGCTGTGACTACAGCAGTCAGCAGGATTGACATGTCCCCCTCATCGAGGAGGAAGTCTTCCGCTTTTGGGGAGGATGTTGTGGTGCTGTTAGAACCTTTCTTCCTGTGGTTCTTCTGCACTTGTTTCATTTTGGGGAACTCCTGTTTGTCGGAGATCTCCGGTTTCGGTTGGGGGGCGGCTTCCTTCCTCTTAGGAGATCGGGAGGCCTTTTCGCTCTTGTTCTTCCCCCAGACATAGGTGCCTTGGGGGGGGCGGGAACAAAATCTGGCTGCTTCTTAGCAACCTCTTGCCGCTGGAGGGCCGCCTCTTTCCTGACAGAGCAAGCCAGGCTCCAGGCATGATGCCTCTTGGTACAGTTAGGACATTTGGCTGTTCGTGTCCTTCTTTTCCTCTTTGTAGGCCTTAATGCACACCTCGGTGTTGTGTGCCTTGCTACAGACACCACATTTTGGCTTGGCTGTGCAATTAGCCTGGTGGTGTCCATACTTCTGCCACTTGAAACACTGCAGTTGATCAGGCACATATGTACGTAGGTTGTAGGTACCCCAGTAACCCAGATCAAGGGTAGAAGATGGGGTACCTTTCATGGTCACCAGGACTTGCCTGGTTGGAGTCTTTCCCTTCAAGGGAGACCAGCCGATTGACCTGACCGGGCCTGGATCAGGCCGCCTGTCTTGCCGGAATAGAGGACCAAAGAGGCGTGTTGCTAGCTGCAGGGCATACTCGTACATCGCTCAACCTCCAGGACTCCCGTCTCCCAGCGCACAAGGCTGCCATGCACGGCAAACGCGTGGGTAGGTGTGAACCTCTGGGGGTATACCAGAGGGGATGCCCTTTCACCTACAGGACATCATTGTTGGGAATACTTTTGCTCCTCCCTCAGTAAGGAAGGGAGCTCTTTCACTTTTTCCAGGCAGTTCCTCTCCATCCCTCAGAGAGGACCAGTACCCTTTTTCAAAGTGAATCCCTCTTTTCTCTGAAACACCCAGAGGCTGTTTCACCTCAGTGAGAAAAGAGGGGGGTCCTGCACCTGTTCCAGTAAGTTCCTTCATCCCTCTGAAACAGCCAACCACAGACTATTTCATCAGTGAGAGAGAGAAGCTAACATTTTCCCAGGCGGTTCCTATGGCAGGATAGCTTTTTAAAGTGAATCCCTCTTCACTCTGAAACTCCCAAAGGTTGTTTCACCTGAGTGAGAGAAGAGGGGTCCTGTACCTGTTCCAGTAAGTTCCTTCAACCCTCTGAAACAGCCAACCACAGACTATTTCATCACAGTGAGGGAGAGAAGCTAACTTTTTTCCAGGAGGTTCCTATGGCAGGACGGGTTTTAAAGTGAATCCCTCATCTCTCTGAAACACCCAAAGGCTGTTTCACCTCAGTGAGAGGTCCTGTACCTGTTCCAGTGAGTTCCTTCATCCCTCTGAAACAGCCAACCACAGACTATTTCATCACAGTGAGGGAGAGAAGCTAACTTTTATCCAGGCACTTCCTATCACAGGACGGGAAAGTTAGTGTTCTGTCTAGCGGCAGCTATTAGACAGAACCAGGCTGAGGGCCTGACAAAGTGGGGGGCTTCTACCTGCCTATCGTCCTATTCGAAAAAGAGAGAGTGGCAGTCATCAGATGGTCTGCCAGACCAGTCCCTAGCAAATAGAATGGCAACTCTATGCACACTGTAAGGCAGGCCTTCTAAGGCCCCCCAGACACACCCTCCCCTGCGGGAGGTAAAGGTCTGCCCACGTCCGAGCACGCGCCCGAAGATGGGGTCCAGTTCACCAGGTGTGCACAGAGTTATCCTAATGCTGAAAATTCGTATAGGAAAGAGTAGGCTAGGACGGCACGAAGCTACATGCAAGCACATAGCATCGTGGCAACAAACAAGGGGGGCACGTCACCGTCCGATAACGCGTAAGAGCCGAGGCCGAAATTGCATGGGACCGGGCGTGGTACATCTCTTAAATCTGCCCATGCAAAAGCCTCACAACTGAGAGGTCATGGTGACTCTCTTGACATTATCCGGCTTGGCGCCACCCGCTGTGCCCCATCGACCGCCTTTGCCGGTACGGTCCTCCCTTCTCTCTGAATCGTCCAAGTAAGGACCGATTCACCGCAGGGAGAGAGGAGAGGAGAGTCCTTCTTCTTCAGCTGCTCAATGTCCACTCCTGTACTAGCCGTTCATTCTGTGAGATTTGCGAAGTTCTGGCTACGCCTGGGCCTTATACTTATGGCCTGGCCTGTGTCAGCTTTTTATGGCTGTCTCATTTGGTTTTCTGACACTCGGTGCTTACCGTGGTGGGATTGCCAGCAGGCGCTCCTGTAGCCGTGGTGTAAGCATCTCTTTACCAGCACGATGGCTGTGTTCTGCGGACCTTGTCTCAGGAATTGCATGTGCACACAATTCTCTAAGTAATGTATAAGTTCGGCTCGCCGCAATGCATGCAACACCTCTCTACACGTTCTATTGTTTGTATGATCTGCCATGCACAGTGGTAACCTAGGCGCATTCTGTGCAGAATGACTTCGGTACCTCTGTTGTTTATTTGAGAGAGTGCCTGTTTATAATCTCCCAAATAGAGGAACTCCTCTTTAGAGAGCCCTATCCCGTTTTTAACTCCCTTCCCCCCCCTCCTCTCTCTCTTCCATGCGTAACTTCAACCTCACCCAAGCCCCATCTCATCATCCTTCCATGGCGTAAGCGTCCCTCATCCTAATCCTTACCTCTATCTCACTGGTTTCGGATTTCCGACACGTGATATCTGCCGCCTGCACCCTGCCATGACCGTGGCTCCTTTGTCACAAGGAGTGACAACGCGAGAGCGGGGGAGATGTCATGGCCAGTGTTAACAACCCAAACATGGTGAGAACGCCAGAGCACATCTCCCTGGAAGTCCTGCCGCCGACAGGGAGAAATCTCTGCTCGACGCGGGCAGGGGAGATAGCCTCTGATTAGCGATCTCACTCGCACTTCAACCTGCAGCCTCATGGTTAGCCGAGGGTACCACCGTTGCCATGGGCGAGAAGTCCGTGCACGGTGGCGCCTCCGATGGCGCCGGACAGGTCGCCTTTACCGCTCCCAACCTCCCTCGTTAGCCGAGTGCTTCCGCAGCCCGGGCGCGGCGCCTCGCCGACCCGTGAGTTTGCTCATGCGAAGCGCGTGCCTGCTATGCCAGGGCAGCGCAAACCACTGATGGTGCGAGGCCTCCCTTACCGACCTTTGTCCTCCTTTCCTTCTCCAGTCAGCTATGCTCCCAACTTTTACTCCACATGTTGGGTTAAGCCCTGAGTCTTTTCTCTCTTACTAAATCATCTTTTCAATCTCCCCCCTTATCCTTCCCCTCTCCCATTTTCTTTCCCCCCTGTAACGGGTCTTTTCTTTTAACTTTACCTTACCTTATTGACGGTTCGCGCACCGCCCAGGCGCGAGAAGTTGCAACTGTCACTTGGAGGTTACTGCTGTGGTAGGGCACCACGGGGGATAAGGACTAGGTTCAGCACCAGCTAACACACGTTGTCACACCTTTCATGCCTTATCCTAGACCTCATGGAGGATGTGCAAATCAGCCCATCGACTCATTATATCAGAAATCACTGAAATAATAGTGTTTGTTAACATAGAGATCTTGTGTTAGACCATATTCCTCTGGCTGACATTTCCTAATAGCTGACAGGTGTTTGTATGATAAAAAAAAAAAAAAATTTATATCTCTGCTCAAAGATGGGATAATGCAAAGAATGTATATAATTTTGGTTAATTTATCGAAAATGACAACCAGGTCTTCCCAGACAATATTTATATCATCAGATTTGTTTTCGTGAGATGACAACGAATCTGATGATATTTTCAGTTGCATTCTTCGGTCGGCAATCTTGATGTGATTTGATAAGTCCCGATAGCAGGGGAGGGCATGAAATAGATCAGGGAAATTGTCAACTTTCGAAAAAACTCTACGGGAACCAAACCCATCGTTCGGTGTCCTTATACCCAGAGTGTGCGTGGTGTGTGTGTGTGTGTGTGCATACACCAAATTGTGTCGGATATTATGGTCAGGGACTAGAAAAAACAGTGCTTAGTAAAAATTACGAATACTGAGTGTGGTGCTGTACCAACGACCGTTGGCGAGACCTGGTGAATGTATGTGTGACAGCACTTGACCTGGCGCTCGCACCCTCCCCACGCCTGACCACAGGGAATTAATCACCCAAGAAGCGGACGGGACAACCACCCCCTCACTGTCCTACCATGGATGAGGGTGGGGACGTGCTCGATGCCCTCCCAGTGCCAGTGCCAACTACCACCCCCTCAACCCTCCACTCTATGGGAGGGATTCCACCGAACATAGGGATATGAACGATGTGGATTCGACTGCCGACTCTAATGCTGATAACGAGGGATTCCAACTTCGTTCAGACCAGAAGGAAGAAAGTGAAAACCATGCCGAATGACACCAGCAACCTGACCGAGAAAGCAAACTGGACGACCCAAAAGCGCGAACCCATCGCCCCCCGGGAGAGGTACATTAGACTGGCCTTTCCGGAGGACACGACTTCCGTCGATAAAATAAGGTGGATGAGGGAGGTCAGCCAGCTGCCGCCCCTCCAAGAGGAAGGCCCGCTAGACATGGTGCAGGGGAGATGGATATCCTCGCGCTACGTCTATGTACGACGAGAACAACAACAATATGTGGCCCTGATGGTTAATGGCACTTTTGCGGGAATCTATCTGCAGAACAAAGACGACTTTCAGCCTAAAAAGAAAAAATACGGGGAATACCTGGTTACCAGGTTTCCGAAGGAGGCGGCCGCTGAGGAAGCACTGCATCTTCTGGGTGTTTTTAAAGCCCGGAGGATCTATAAGGACGGACAGCCCTTGAACAGGCTCATCATTGTATGGAGCGGTGAACAGCCGCCACCTAAAGAGTACCAATTCTTTGGAAGATACATAGAGCCGAGCTCCATTCGACTGTGGTACTCAGAGGTTGTAGTCTGCTACAAGTGTCAAGGTTATGGCCACGTAGCTAAATATTGACACAGCGTGTGCTGTCTGTGCAGGAGCTCACCAGGCAAAGGACTGCCCTGCAAGAAACGACGGAAAGGACAACGACAACGAGGACGCCGCCACATCGTGAAGAGGTGCGTCAGGTGCAGAGCAGAAGGTGTGACGGCCTGGCACCGTAACTGCCTCCACAAACCGCCACGAGCACCCCCCCACCTGCGCCGACCGTACCCATCGACTGCGGAGTGGGGATGCCCAGCCCAGCCACACCCACCCACCCAGGGCCGCGTGACGTCACCAACCCACAGGAATTCCTGCAACTGCCAGGGGGATTCCCCATCCTAGAAAACAATGCCACAGGAGAAACCATTGGTGAAAAAGACATGGATACGGCCAAAGCATCAGGCGAGATTGCTGAAATGAAAAAAAGCATCAGGCAAGAGATTGCTGAATTGAAAAAAATGATAATGGAGAACAAAAGTGATCGTGTAGACAGGGGAAATGTGCGTTCTGATGATGTTAGTGATGTTGCAAATACGAATGAGGTCTCTGATATTATTACGCACAACAAAAGTGAGCGTGTAGACAGGGAAAATGTGCGTTCTGATGATGTTAGTGATGTTGAAAATACGAATGAGGTCTCTGATATTATTACGCACGACGGGCCATCTGACAGTGACGACAGTGACCGTAAAAATGACGCTGACGAAGATGCGAAGGAAACGGCCGATCTGTGGGACATCACTCAGAAAATGCTATCAGGTACGGATTATGCGTATAGTATCAATACGCGGAAAGCGCGCAAACAGATAAATAAAGAAGATGCAACACATATATGTAATGCAGTACAAGAAATGTGCAGACTAAAGAGTTTCATCAAACAGAAATTTGACCAATCAGTTAAACATAGGGTGTGATGGGGGACAAGAAAACAATTACTTTTCTCTCATGGAATATACGTGGTGTCAACCGTAGAATTAATGACTTGCTTTACTATATTCATAACAATAATGTTGATGTTATCTGTTTACAAGAGCCCATCAGCCACTAAAATAAAAACCGCCCCTAGAATTAGAAGCTACCACTCCTATACGAACACAGGAATGACAGGCCTATTGACTTATGTCAGTGACACCATACCGCATAAGTTGGTGCAGAAATCTAATGACAATAATGTGCAGTATCAGCATTTACATATTCGAACAGCCTCTGGGTTTTTCTCTTTGTACAATGTATACGCAAGGTGTTGAAAGTTTCAGACTGATTCACTGCCCAACTTTCAGAATCACGGCACAATATGCATGGGAGATTTTAATGCTAGACATTAAACACTTGGAGACAGTCAATGCAATGAAAATGGCGAAGAGTTCCGACATTTTGTGAACAACAGATCTATGACAGTATATGATACAAACAGGCAAACTCACGTGGCGGGGGGCAGGCTAGATTATGTAATAGGAAGGGATCTTGTGCATGGAAACGTCAGAAGCATGCTTGCAACAGAGCTAATCAGTGACCATTTTGCAATAGTAACGAGATACGCTGTTGATAATACTTAGTCTACAAAAACAAATAGGGTCAAAATTTCTATCCCCCCTTACCTTGAGCATCACTTTAAATCACGTATCTATGACTGGTACAATGATTACACAGTAACAAGTGTTGATAAATTTTCCATGGACATGACAACAGTGGTCACTGATTACTACAACACTTGAGTCTGTCCAAAGAAAACCTTCAAGAACAGCAACTCACAACGCTCCAAACAACCTAAGTGGGTCGGTGACCCTACATTATTAAAGGAATAAAAGCGAGTTCAGGAGCTTTATGATATCTACAAGCAGGATAATACCCGTGACAACCTTATTGAATTTCTTAAGGCTAACAAAAACCTACGGGAATTAAAAACTCCTTTCAGAAATGAACACTTTAAACAGTTCCTACAAAGCATTAACAATAACACCTCAATGTTGGAAGTCTGGAAAAAAATTAATCGAATTTCAGGCAAACAAACTAACACCCCGCAGTTCCATAGTCCTCTTGCACAAGCAGATGTGCTCCTTAGTCAATGGGCTGGAGCGTCCAAATTGAGCTCACTTCCCACAAATATTCAGGATCACCTTAGTCAATCTAAAATTGCACGCAAATTTGCCATTGAGATTGGATGTTCTGATACTGACCCCTCAGACTTTGCTGAGATCACTGAGTGGGAACTGAACAATACACTGATCAAAGGAAAAGCATCCGCCCCAGGTGAGGATGGAATTACCTATAGTGTCCTCCGCCTTATAGCTCAGGTACCTGGTAATCCCCTTTAACCTATACAGGTTAAGTTTGTCTCAAGGTATTCTGCCTGGCCCCTGGACACGCAGTCTAATCATCCCTATACCGAAATCAAACACTGATATATACTGACCAATTTCATTAACCTCATGTGTATACAAAGTTCTAGAAAGGATAATTTTGAACAGACTCAGGTACAGGTTACAAAGTAAATTATCTCACAGACTGTATGGATTCCTATCAGGACGTAGCACACAACATTGCTTTGCAGAGTACTTTTCACACTCTAATCCAGGGAAGCACACTGTTTTTCTTGACCTTAAGTCAGCTTTTGACATTGCAAACAGAGAAGTTATCCTAGAACAATTAGTAAGCTTTGGCATCCGGGGTAAGATATAGAACTGGATTAGAATGTATCTCTCGAACAGATCTGCAAGTGTCCTGTTCAGGGGAGTGAGAAGTTCCACTTCAGTCTTTTGAACTTGGGATGCCACAGGGAGGAGTTCTTAGCCCTATGCTGTTCAATGTCCTCATGCACAAGCTGGTGGCAGATATCCCACCTGGGGATGGTGAATCCATTATATGCTATGCTGATGACATATGTGTCAGAGCATCATCACAAGAGAGGATGCAAATAATTCTCAACAGAATCACAGCAAAGGCTCATGAGTGTGGATTAGTCATTTCCGCTGAGAAAACAATGGCTCTAAACCCATGTATCATACCCCCACCCACTTTTCGCATAGGTGACCAGGAGCTTGACATATGCCACAAGTATAAATATCTCGGGGTGAATGTAAATGATGCAGACCTGGTCTTCTCTCTAAAGAAGAGACTTTGGGAAAGATTGAAACCTTTGAAAGTTCTTGTCGGAAGAGAACATGGCATCAATGTTAAGCTCGCTAGACTGTTTTACTTGGCTTTTATATGGTCAGTTGTAGACTACCATGCACTGCACTTGTTGCAGTGTAAGGAATCAGAAATAGGTAGTTTGGAGGTAGTGCAAAATGAAGCTATGAGGATTATCCTCGGCGCCCCGAGAACAGCAAGGATAGTAAACATGAGATCTGAATTAAACTTACCATCCATTTCTGATAGAATAATATTTATTTCCACCATATTTGGGGTCAAAGCTCTGAGGGAACCCTTGTATCTCTCAGATTTCCAAAAACAACTGCAACATAAAATCACGCAAAGTGGCAAAAGCATATGAAAGTAATAATTTTTGTATGATGTATGATTTATATTTCTATTTTACCTTGTACAACTACAGTAGTTACAGACTACTGTACAATGTCAGATATATGTAAAACTGTAATCATGATTGCCCACGCCTGAGCAGATAGCCATGGTGGTAAATAAACTTACTTAACTTTAATCTACAGAATTTCACATAATCCAGATCCCCCATGGAAATCGTACAATGAGTCCTAACCAATAAACCAACCTAACTTAATCCTGTGGGATTTATACACTACGATCTATATATTCCCTAGCCAGGGGGCTCTGCCCCCTGGCTAGGGAATAATAATAAAACATTGCTCACCGGCGTTTCTCAACGTAATGTCAAATCTCCCAGTGTCAAAACACGCATGCGCACACGGTTATTGTACAAAATGGCGTAAATTACCAAAACACTAAATGAAGAACAATAAAAGGAAAAGAACGCATTACATACATGAATTAGAGAAAACGGATGCTGATAATGACAAAATATTCGTTCTCACGAGCGCGTAGCAATACAAGGACTACTTGGTAATGAGTTCCGTATCACATTTATTTTGATTCTCGCGAAGTAAACATGGAAGGGAAGGGGCGATCTTCACTCTTGTCTGTCCTATATCTCCCTTTTTTTCGATTTGCACACCTTTTGCCATAGATGAAAAGTGTCTTAGTTTTCGTCAAGGTAACCACTCCATACATTATTTTACTGTACTCTTGGTTGACATGCACGATAAATTTTCCATAATTTTGGCATCAACATACATTCGGAAAATAAGTAAATAAAGAAAATGACAAAATTAATATCAAATTGGTGAAGCTCATCACGTAACTCTAGACTTGGTATTACTTTTCAAAAGATTATTCAGCATTGATTCTCAAACATATATAATTGAATACAGCTTTGGTTATTCCAACAAAAAAATAAGTACCATACCTGGACAGGTGCTCTCGACGGCTGAGACCTCACATTATTTTAATGAAGTTTAATGTAACATCCCATGACAAATTTCACTTTTCTCATTCATTCATTTAACACTTCGGTCCCTCAGCATATTCCAAGCTACAACAAAATCCATGACAATCCTTAATCTCTTTATAAATTAAATCAAAGATAGCAGCAGGGATCACCCTTTCGGCCTAACCATCGAGAGAGGTTGTAAACAAAACGTTCCAACACGTTTTATAAATTATCGACATTTTCATACATCGATTCAACTAAATAACAACTTCTTGATCCTCACATTTGTACAAAATCAAAGAAAAACTTTAAAGTTTAAACAATAGAATCATACACATGTGACATAATAGATACAAAGAAATCATAAATCACTTTTATAAGTATAAAATTATCCTTCATGAATATAAATTTATTCCAATGTTCTATCAAAAAGTATATAAAATCTACATACAAAAATAGCACCAAAAATATAGGAGTGGAGAGGATAAGTGTAACAACGTGCACTAGTAGGATAAGTCCGATATGCAAAGCTTAGCCTCCCCTGGGTTATGCCCATGAGGGGAGCCCCGCCTGTGTCGACTAAGCCGACTCGCTCACGTGTGTCAGCTGGTGCTGACTCGGCTGAACCTAGTCCTTACCTGCGTGGTGGGCCCAGCCATCGCAGTAACCTCCGGGCGACACTTGCAACTTCTCGCGCCGGGGCGGGGCGCGAACCGCCGACCCCTCGGATGAGAGGGCCGGACACTTTACCTTGTACTAACCCGAAGACTGGGGTCAGCTGGGTGACTTGGCAAACCTGGTCCTTACCCGCCGTGGTGGCCAGCCACAGCAGAAAACCCCCCGGCCCGCCCAATTCCCAATTTCCCCCAAAACCCCCCCACCCCGGCCGACAGGGTCGCATTGGGGAAAATTTAATCTTATCTTGACAGCTGTGCGCCAAGTTCATTTACATTCCGAATCGTAGGCATAGGAGTGTCTTAAGAAACAGTCCTTTATTTAGTGCCTGCAATATACCAGCAAATCAAGGCACACGGGGCCTTACCTTGATTTTTTTGAGCCTGTGGGGTTTAAATATCATAGGGTAAAAAAATGATTTTAAAAAATTTTCATTCCCCCAAAGTCAATCCCACATCATACGACTTGGAGAGGGGGGAAATCCCATACATTTTTGAGGTATTTCTGCGTTAGGATTTGGGAGATTCACAAAAAGGCCCCCGTAAAACCCTTCATTTTCCCCAAATGAAGAACAATGGATGTAAAAGAGAAAAATTTTTTGTTGAAACAAAAGAAAACTTTTGGGAAGTTTCCATATTTCTTGCGTATTTGGAGGGTGGTGTGTATAAAAAATTTGTAAGGGGGGAGAGTGGTCGAGTATTTTTTTCCATTTTTTAATGCTTCCACAATATTTTAATTGTAAAAAAAACATATGAGCTTATTAATTGCTTTATTTTTTCTATTGTTTTTTTAAATGAACCCTTAAGAAAGAGAAATTTCCCCTTTTTTTTTAAAATTCGTATGTCGATGATATCGTGTTTTTTTAGCGACCATGAGGCAAATCAAACAATGTATCAAGGTTTACAGGTTTCAGGATCATACAAAAAAGGCCTATGCGAAACACGCACCCCCCACCCCCCCCCCACCAAAACCCCCACACATATGGACCCCACACCCACACACAAAAACACACATGCACCCCCCACACATGCCCCCACACACATGCACACAAAACCCCACACACACACACCCCACACACACGCCCCACACGCCCCAAAACCCCACCACACACAAAACACACACACACCCCACAACACACCAAAACCCCACACACCCACACACACACACACACACCCCACAAACACACACACAATCCGGGGACACTTATTAGGGGTATATATAAAAATATAATATTATATATATAAATATATATATATATATATATAATTTTATATATATCTGTGTTGTAGGGAGTTTTGTTTGGGGTGTGGTGTGTGTGTGTGTGGGGAGTGTGTTTGTTGTGGGGTGTTTGTGTTTTGTGGGTGGGTTTTTGGGGTGGTTTTTGTGTGTTGGGGTTTGTTTTGTTTATGGTGGTGTGCGTGTTTTGAGTGTTTTGTGGTGTGTGGAGTGTGAGGGTGGTGTTTTTTTCCCCCTTTTTTGTGGGGTGCGCGGGGCGCGTGTGTGGTCTTTAAAATATATATATTATTTAAATTAAAATATATATATTATATAAATATATATATATGTATATATATAAATACTTAAAATATGTAATATAAATATATAATATAATATTAAATATATTTTAATAATATAAATATAATAAGTAGGCCCCCGTAAAGTTTGTATATATGTGTGTGTGTGCGTGTTTTAAATTTATATCACCCTTTATGTATATATATTTTTGGGTTGTATGTTGTATCTATCCCATTTGGGGATTTGTCTACCCCAAATTAAAACAATTTTGTTATTTCCCGTGCATTATAGATTTTTCATGTACGTGCGTTTTATATATATATAACTTATTTTTATATATAATATAATTATATATATATATTTAAAATATAATTTTATATATATCTTTTAAAAATTTTATAATTTTTTGTATGTTGGGACCATTGCAAAATGTATAATATTAAAGACTTTATCATAAGTAAATAACTCCATCTTTGCAGCGGACTCAAGCTTTCTCTTGGCCAACGCTCAGATCGTCGACTATCCCATCGTATATTGCAACGAGTCCTTCTGCAAGATCTCCGGATACAACAGAGCTGAGGTTGGTATTATTTTGATAAAAATACTAGCAGATGAATAGCGTGTAATGATAAAAATCACACACACACACACCACACACACACACACACACACACACACACACACACACACACACACACACACACACACACACACACACACACACACACACACACACACACATGTATATATATATATGTGTGTGTGTGTGTGTGTGTGTAAATTATATATATATATATATATATATTATATATATATATATATATATATATATATTATATATATATATATATATATATATATATTTATGTATATAAAAGATATATATATATATATATATATATATATATATATATATATATATATATGTACGTTCATATATGTGCGTGTGTTTCTGTGTGTTTCTGTGTGTGCGTGTGTGCGAATATATGAATGTATATGTTATGTGTGTGCATATAATATATGTATATATATATATATATATATATATATATATATATATATATATATATTATATTATATATCCATATATATATCATCATATATATATATATATATATACATTTATAGATATTGTATATATTATATATATTATATATATAATATATAATATATATATTATATTTTACACGCAAACACCACACGGACACATGCAAGCACAAACGTACACACAGACACACACACACCCAAACACACACACATACACACACAAACACACATACACACACACATACACACACACATACATACACACACACATACACACACACACACACACACACACACACACACATATGTATATATATATACATATATATAAAAATATATATATATATATATATATATATATATATATATATATATATATATATATAATAATATATATCTATGCATATATACTATTATATATATCTATATATCTATATATATATATATATATATGCTATTATGTATATGTATATCTCTTTATATGTATGCATATATATATATATATATATGTATATATCTGTATATATATATACATATATATGCATATATATGCATATATATGCTCACACACCACACACACACACACACACACACACACACACACCACACACACACACACACACACACACACCCCACACACACACCACACATATATTTTATATATATATATATATATATATATATATATATATATATATATATATATATATATATATATATATATTATATATATTTTATATATATATGTATGTATATATATATTATATATATATATATATATAGTATTTATTTATTTATATGTTATGTATGCATATATATATATATATATATATATATATATATATATATATATGTATATATCTATATATATTTATATATATATCTATATATATATATATATTATTATATAATATGTACGTTCATATATGTGCGTGTGTTTCTGTGTGTTTCTGTGTGTGCGTGCGTGCGAATATATGAATGTATATGTATATGTGTGTGCATATATCTATATGTATGTATAAATTATATATATGTATATATATATATATATATATATATATATATATATATTAATATTTATACACGCAAACACACACGGACACATGCAAGCACAAACGTACACACAGACACACACACACCCAAACACACACACATACACACACACCACACACACACACACACACACACACACACACGCACACACACACACACACACACCCACACACACACACACACACATATATGTATATATATATATATAAATATATATAATATATATATATATATATATATATATATAGATATATTTTATATAAATGCATATATATATATACATACATATATATATATATTATATATAGATATATATATATATAGATATATATGTATATATATATATATGTATATATGCATATATATGCATATATATGCTCACACACCACACACACACAACACACATATATATATATTATATATTATATAATAATTATATATCTATAAAAAATAAAATATATATATATTTTTAT
>NC_051424.1:13929231-13931731 GCF_015228065.2 Penaeus monodon
ATATTCAATGCTTAGCCTACCCACAAAAATATAGGAGTGGAGAGGATAAGTGTAACAACGTGCACTAGTAGGATAAGTCCGATATGCAAAGCTTAGCCTCCCCTGGGTTATGCCCATGAGGGGAGCCCCGCCTGTGTCGACTAATGCCGACTCGCTCAGGTGTGTCAACTAATATAAGTCCGATATGCGAAGCTTAGCCTCGCCCGGGCTATGCCATGAGGGGAACCCGGCCTGTGTCGACTAATGCCGACTCGCTCACGTGTGTCAGCTGATGCTGACTCGGCTGAACCTAGTCCTTACCTGCGTGGTGCACAGCCATAGCAGTAACCTCCGGGCGACACTTGCAACTTCTCGCGCCTGGGCGGGGCGCGAACCGCCGACCCCTCGGATGAGAGGCCGACACGTTACCATTGTACTAACCCGAAGACTGTGTGTCAGCTGGTGCTGACTTGGCTGAACCTGGTCCTTACCCGCCGTGGTGGCCAGCCACAGCAGTAACCTCCAGGCGACAATTACAACTTCTCGCGAACCGCCGACCCCTCGGCCGACACGTCGCATGTTGGACTTATCCTTATCTTGACAGTGTGCGCCAAGTTCACTTACATTCCGAATCGTAGGCATATGGAGTGTTCTTAAGAACACAGTCCTTTACTTAGTGCCTGCAATATACCAGCAAATCAAGGCACACAGCCTTACCTCTGATGTTTTTGAGCCTGTGAGGTTATATCATAGAGGTACAAAATGATTTTAAAGATATTCATTCCACCGAAGTCAATACCACATCATACGACTTGGAGAGTTGGAATACATACATGTTTGAGGATATTTCTGCGTTAGGAGTTTGGGAGATGTCACAAAAAGGCCTGTATATACTTCCACTTTCCAAATGAAGAACAATGGATGTAAAAGAGAAAAATGTTTTGTCTGAAACTAAGAAATACATTTGGAAGTTTCCATAGTCTTGCGTAGTTGAGGGTGGTGTGTATAACAATGTAAGTTGGAGAGTGGTCGAGTACTATTTTCCATTTTTTTAATGCTTCCACAATATTTTACTTGTAAATAACAAACATATGAGCTTATTAATTGCTTTATTTTTCTATTGTTTTTATTAAATGACATTAAGAAAGAGATTCCCCTTTTTTTTAAACTTCGTATGTCGATGATATCGTGTTTTATAGCGACCATGAGGCAACATCAAACAATGTATCAAGGTATTACAGGTTTCAGGATCATACAAAAAAGGCCTATGCAGACACACGCACCCCCTCACCCCCCCACACACAAACACACACATATGCACACACACACACACACACACACACACACACACACATGCACACACACACATGCACACACACATGCACACACACTGTAAAAGGCTATCATCCTTAGTACAATGGTGAACAGAGGGTAGTTATACTTGTTAACGGCTTGACTCTTTATTTCTGAGAGTTGACACCACGAAGTATAAGAACACGACATGTTTAGTTATACGGGTTATAGGGCCGCGCGGAGGTCACGGTCAGCTGCCGGAGAGAGGGGGGGAGCTGACCTTAGTGCGGTGGTAGCTTAGCACGAACTCCCGGTCAAACGAGGTCAGATATAAAATGTGACCTCCGCCCTCGCTGAGCGGGTGGTTCTTATTTGGGACATTTGGATCCACGTGGAAAACAGCCACGTGGTCCACTGGTAATAGAAATAGAATTATCCACATCCTGTAACAGAAATAGAATTATCCACATCTTATATTGCTCGGCCACCTACTCGCGCCTCGCCCTCGAGGCGCCTTCAAGGGTGACCTAACTTGGCTGGTCGTCTCGTTTCTCGTGCGTCGTCCTGGTGCCTTTTCGTGGCTTCTCGTCCCTGTCGTCCTAATCCTCCTGGTCCTCTGTGTAACTGTCCGTCCCTCGTTCACACGTCCTCGAAAGTCTCGCACAGGTCCTCCTTGACTTCGGATTCGTCTTGACCTCCTCGTAGTCCTGCCCAGGCCTAACTCGGCGGCGTCCTCGTCCACACGTCCTCACAGATCTCGTCCAGGTCCTTCTCGCGTCCACACGTCCTCGTAATCTTCATCCGGATCTACGAGCGTCGGGGCAGGGGCGGCATCTCGGGGCTGCTGATATCTGCGCTACGAGCTCCTGGAGTTGACCGGATCTGCAGGCGTCCGCCAGGCACAGCATTCTGGGCGACTGATACCTGCGGCAAAGGTGCTGGTTCGCTGGATTCTACGGGGAGTCTGGCAGGCAACACCTTTTCTGACGAAAATCCTGGTCCGTGGGCCTATGGCGATCTTCGATGACGTCCTTCTTACAGCATCCTAAGGGTCCTCCCTCGGTGCCGTGTCGGTCCGACTGCAATATAAAGTCGGGGAGCCAGATCATACACGTAAGGGCCAGAGTAAGAGAAAAAGAAAGGCAACAGAGAAGATGGGGTGGTAATTACCACTAGCCGGTTATTCATAACAATTTACGGTTTTTAATGTTGGTTTTTAACTTATTTT
>NC_051424.1:13945984-13963768 GCF_015228065.2 Penaeus monodon
AACAAACCTTATTTTTTTTTTTTTTCTTTTCCATTATCTGAATTTTTATCCCACATCTTTTTTTCCAAAAATTATATACCTCATGATATTTTCTTCCTCATCTATCAGGAATTTTCTTATCCAAGTTTGAGAAACAGTTTTTTAAGAAACTGTGTATTTGGGTGTGGCTACCAGAGCACAGTAGGTCCAGGTGTTGAGTGCCATGCGACAGGTAGTGCAAATAGAATTGTAGTCGCTCTTGCACCAGCCGGCAGACGCCACAAGCAACGGCAGACTTGCAACACGAAGAGGCAATCGAAATCCGTTTCACATTCTGATTTATGATCTCACTAGCTCGGAGTTCTGCTGGAGAAATTGATTAAAATTTGATTTTAAATTTGTATTCCAAAAAAATCAGATTTAACAGCTACTAATATATTTTCTAGTAACCCAAGTGGTTGAGTATAGATGAATCTGCAAGTGCACTATCTTGCAAATAATTTTAACAACACGTACTTTTCTCATCAAACTATAATGATCAAAACACAAAACGCGACCATTAAAGGTAAATATATCTGCAAACAAAGGAGGAAAACTATACATAGCATCCCATCGCATGTTATTCATCTTTCTCTATCGTGTTGCTGGTCTCCCGTTGCTCTGTCACCCGGTGTTTCATTGCAGCTTTTTAGCAACCTACGTCCAACTCGTCCGCAAGGCTAGTGTTTTTTTTTTTTTATATATAACGGAAATAGTAACATTAATAATCTGATAAACACCGATAGATATATGCCATAAATCCCACAGAAAATGGGATGCCTAAAACGGTTTTAAGGTATAACCTATATTAACAACAACAACAACAAAAATTAAAACGCTATTACCATCTCACCCGCTGCTATTGCTTTTTGCGCGCTGCTATTAGCCCGACATGCAGGTCAGCTGGCTATTGGAAATTATAGAAAACGAGTTCCTTTTAGTTTAATTGTTTTCTACTTTATTTTGTCCGTATTGCCGTAGTTTCCGTTTTAATGGTTAATTTTGTTAGTTTTTTTTTTTTTCTTTTTAATTCCAGTACTTGATTTTTCATTTCTTGTTTTAGAGTATTTACTTCATTTCTGCCTCATAATTTTATCTTATTTTCATCTTCGTGTCATTTCGTCTGCATGATTAATGTTTTCGAAGACAGTGTTATCAGCCTAGTGGTAGCCAACTTCGTGAGTGTATCGTATAAGCATCTGCAACGAGCGCGGATCCCAAGAACGCATTATTGTGAGGTCATTGTTTTGCGGATCTGTAAAAAGTGAGGCATTTTTTTTGTTTTCTACAACATCATGACTTTGTTTTCTTTTTCCTTATCTATCAGGTTTTTCCTCCAAGTTCTTCTGGATTATTATTTTTGAACTTTTGTTGATTCTGGCTTATCAATTGAATTGTACTTACATTTCTGTTCAGTTTACTTATTATTATTTTTTTTCTTCATGTATTTGTTTTTCAAGCAGTTGATGGTACTTATTGGGAAAGACTTCCTTCCGTCAGGGCATAACACATATAAAAGATTTTCTTTCAATTTCAATTTCTGGGACTGTCCCTTTAAACCCTCAATAACTCCATTAAACTGATACGCCCCCCCCCCAATACGAAAAACAAAAATAAAAAAGAAAGAGAGAGAAAAGCCCGTCAGAACCTGAACGCGTGACCTCGCCGCCGCGCTGACGCCATAGACTGCACGCCTCCTTCCGCCCCATTGCAACTGACGTGGCCTCCTCTAACCCCGTGTTCTTCTCTACCGTGCTGTAAACCCGGAACAACAGTCGCGTTTTCCCGTAGACCAAGACGATGGCAAAGATTCGAAGTGGCTACGGCTCAGGGATTCCCTTGTGGCATCCTCCAGATCAAGGGGAGGTCGAGGGGTTACAGAAAGGACACGTTCCGACCTGATCCGGATATTATCGCCAAGGCCAACGAAGAGTAGACAGAGACAAAAGAGCTGCGTCCAAAGTGGAGATGTGTTTAGGAAGAGCGAAGGAGTGTGGTCGTTGAAAGTAACTTTTTTCCCCCACTAACTCACGTGTACTGTTTAGGAAAAAAAATAACGATAAATAAATTGGGGCTTCGAGATGCAACTATCTAGGTCGAGAATGAATACTAGAGTGAGGGCGTCCTTCGACACTAACATTCTAGTTCTGGTGTGATTAAACGATAGAAAAGATAGAATTTTATACTCTTTGGTTTAATGCTTAGATGTTAAGGTGCATTATAATATGTTCTTTTTCCTTCTATATTTGACTGTGAACATACCCTCCTTCCTTCTTTCTTTGTACTGATCACTCTCTTGCCCTTCAGGTTAATTCAGGGACAGTCTCGACCTTGTATCATGGTCAGCCCAAGACCTAAGGAAGGCCGTAGACGATGCCAAGGACACATATTCGGGCTTCGAGGAAGGTCGGTCTTCCGTTACGCCTTGTAGTTGTCGAAGAATATGCTATTAATGATTCAGTTCACGATATGCATGTTTCCTTTACTCTTAATGCGAAATTTCCTATCACATCATCCAGTCACCCTTAGAAGATTATGTTGGTGTATCTTTGCTTTAGGATATACATAATGATATACTCCATTAACGGAAGAGGATGCATCATTCTCTTTGTCTCAATTAAACCGACCTTCCAGACCTCCACCGACTCTCTGGCAGCACCCAAATGTTATCTCAGGGCCTGGGGATAGCGACCTCAGGGAACAGCTTCAAATACCTATCCACGACGAACGATCCACATACTCATTCTCCTCGTACTGGCCATGCCACCCAAATCCCCGCTCGGCCTCGCTGGCCGAACGATCTCTTGCAAGGCACCGCGTCCACGTCATCGTCGGCGACGAGACGGAGTGAGGAGGAGGCCGCCCCATCCATTCAAGGAAGAGAAGGAGAGGAGACGAAGAGCTATTCGAGTTATTCGAGTTATTCGAGCGAAAGCAAGAGTTCGAGGCTCTCTCTCTGCCGCCCATTTCGGTAGGCCGAAGTCGAGCCGCCTGTCGACGGAGGACAAGGGGACAAGGCGGAGGCGCCGACAGGCCAAACGGGAAGCCCCGCGGCCCCCGTCGCGACCTCAAACTCTCGTCGAAAGCTCCTAGGACATCAAGGAGACGCCCCAAGGAAGAAAAGCCCAAGAGAAAAATATCCTAAGTCTTAAGGGACGGTGGGGATGATGATTCATCCATGGAGGAAGTCATGTTTTTTTGCCTTTTTATTTCTTTCGTGAAGTTGTTAGAAATTTAAAAGGAACACGGTAAAATAGAAGGTGTTAAGTGGAAAAAATGTGTTGTAATACTGATTGAAACACAGTTGTAAGTAATATGGAAATAACAGTATATTATTTTACGCAGGGTTGGTGGACAAGTAAACACACAGATAGAAGATTGCTGATTTAAGCTATCTCTTTTTATCTATATGGAAAAGATCCTTTCAATTTGACAAAACTTCTACAAATGAGTATAAATTTTAATTGTCCTTTTGTTTCTTTATTCCCATATTTTGTATATTATTTTGAAAAGAGTATTACATATTTTTATATTGTATTTTTCCCTACGTAGTGATAATGTTTAAAAATCGATCAGTAATCTCAAAAAATGGGACCTATAATTTAAAAACCATGAAACGTTTATCATTTTCTCTCTCCTACCTCTGAATTGTTGTAACAAAGGAAATTGTCCCATTCTCCCTCACACCATCTTTACTCCCAGGGCGAAGGATACGGGAGCAGCAGTTCAGTAAGTACTGGAACAAAAATGCTGATGGATTGTTTTGTACCACTACCTGAAGTCTTTTTTTTCTCTCTCTCTGTTGTTTTTATCCAGGTTGCTTACGACGATGAATGTCAAACACACCACATAAACAAAGAAACACAAACCAGATTCAGTGCCCCGCGTTGTTTTGCAAGGCAGTAGGCTTCCTCTTCTTAATGGGTTTAAAAAAATATTAATGGGCTACCTATAATATAATGTGAAATAAATAACTATTACCATAGATATTTTATTAAATTAATAATAAAGGAACTAACAAATAAGTAAATAAAACCGATTTGGGGGAGGAAACTGGAACTACTGATATTAACACTTTGTTAAAGCGTGTTTTTATTTCTTTAATTATTCATTATTTTTTTAAAAAACTTATTTCTTATACCTTTGGCTGCTCGTTCTTACTTAATTATCTCTCCTCGTTCTAAAGACTGACTCTTTACTGCAAGCCTAATACAATATTTCATTGGACGTTTGAAACATTACAAAAAATGAATACTAAAAAAAAGAAGAAAAAAAAGAGACAAAGGAAAGAGAAACGAAATTTAAAACCAGAAAACCACGTGAAAGGTGGGTATATTATAACAATAAACCATGTCGACTTGTTGTTTCTGTCAGTTTTAACACGCACTCACGGATATTTGGCCGCCCGGGGCCGGGGGCCGGGGGGGGGGAACATTCGGTAATAACCCATTCACGTCACCCTGGCACCTGGGGGAAAAACAGCCGACAGGTAGACAGCACGCTCACAAATGACGTCCCCACGGCACATGGAGTAATATTTAGAGCGCCTCCGCAGACGCACAGAACACACCCTCAGATATTGACACACTTGGCCGGTTCTGCAAACATAGCGCACCAATAGGAAGACATCCGCGAAGACACGGAACAGAAAGCGCAGACGTCGATACATTGGGAAAACATAAAGAACGCTGCCGGCGGCAGCCTCCCCTCTCGTCGGATCTTACGTTCCCCCGAACCCCCCCCCCCCCCAATCCGTGCAACATTTCTTACTATTCTACTGTGTCAAAATGACAGATATACAAATTTTGTACCTCGCAGAACATAAGTTAGGAAGCATCTTTTTTCTTGCCAAAAGAACCTTTAATACTAAGTCGTTATTCACCTCAACGCAAAGGGTCATAGAAGATAATGTTTCATTGAGAGTGTAAACGTGATAGTTCGTTATTATTGCCAAAACAATACCTGTGTCTTTCTTCACCTTGGATCATTTCCAATAAACGATGTAGATTTGTCAATTCCAGTCCGATGCTAGGGTCAAGTTCTGCTTCCATCCATCCGCCCATAGAAACATATATGAATACACACACACACACACACACACACACACACACACACACACACACACACACGCACGCACACACACGCACACACACACACGCGCACGCTCGCAGAAACATGAATATAAACATACACAAGTTCATATACACATAAACACACATACACTTGCACATAAAAATGTGGTAGAAAAGCCCACACTACAAAAACTAGATACAAATGCACACACACACACACACACACACACTCACACACACGCACGCACACAATCTGAGTTCGAGTACTGACTGGTGTGCTGTTCTCCTGGACAAGGAGCATCACCTTAATTGCCTAATCGTATGAATCGTGTGTATGACTGTATATGTGTCTGTGTATGTGATGCACTATGTATGTAAATTATATGTGAATATAAGATATATATGAAAACTAATGTATGAAAATAAATCAGAGATAAATACAATAGATAGAGCAAGAGGCAAGAAGAAAAATGCAAAGAAAATATAGTAAAAACATCATCATAATAATAGCAGAATGAAAATAAAGAAATTGAAAACTAAATAATACTATGAAAGCATAAATTACGTAACATTTGTGAATGACAGACAATACGATAACACACACACACACACACACAGACACACACACACACACACAAGCACACACACACACACACACTCAATACAATACGGGACACAGCGAAAATAGATTAATAAAAATGAGAAATGAAAGGGATATTAATACAAAACACAGGTGAAAATAGAAATAAGAAAAAAAATTGAGATAGAGAAACATAGATATATGAAAGCAAAATAGAGAGGACAGAGCGAGAAGGAATATTGAGAAAATCGAAAGATGATAATATATGAAAGTAAACCTAGAGATAAATAAGATAAAGCGAGAAGCAAACGAAAAAAATGCAAAAAATGCAGTCATAATAGCCGAAATATAAATAATACTATGAAAGCATAAATTACGTAACAATTCGTGAATAACAGATAATGCAATAACAAACTCACATACAACCAAATGTGTGTGCGCACACACACATATTCAGTACAAATCAAACAAATAGTGACAAAAAATAGAAAATAAAATGGAAATAATAGCAAAATAGGTTTGAAAATAGAAAATAAGAAAATCAGGGATTAGAAGATAGAGAGAAATAAGAATACGACAATGATCAGAAGTCAGATATAAATAGATAAAGCGAGGAGAAAAAATGTAGTAATTCAGTGACGCAACAAGGCTAAGATCAAATGTTTGAAATGGTTAAAAAGTATTTTTAAGTTTACGACTAGCATCTGTAATGAAATCCACAATCATATAATCGTAATATTAGAGAATATAACAGCATTGAATACAGATTGCCTAATAAAACACTATTCAATAGGATAACGACAATCAAAATCATTGGAATATGCGTGTAAGTATTAAGCCTAGCCTAGGCTGAATGATCTAAAAATTTTACATCCGTAAATATAATAGAACCTTTTGCTGCTGCTGCTAAGATGAAGATAGCACCTGCAGTTAAGGAATATTATTCATATGTGAATGCAGCCATGACTGGATTGTTGACACATGTGAAGGTAACACTACTCCGTGCGTTCACTTGGGCAGTGCGCACCGTGCGTTTCGTGGCGAAATCAATTGAACGGTCCGTTGCCAAAACGTTGCGTAGGCGAAGCGAGCGGGGTTTGAGTTCGGCCTCGCTGACTGTTTGTGTAGACAACAAAAGATAGCCGCCTACTCGGACTCTGAAAGCCCCTCTGCCCGACTATTGTAACGCTATTTTCTTGGTTTTGGAAGAAGCCCAGGAACACATAATGGCCTTGTGAATAAGTGTCTGACACCAAAGAATAAATAAGTGTAAATTTACATTATGTAAACTAAAATATGGCTGTAGTTGCGATAGAACTTTCGGAAGGCGTCACAGTAGTTGGTGATAAAAGTTAATGATAAATTGCTACTGTTGAAAATAGAATTATTTTTGTTTGTCTTTGCGTGTAAAGGCTTTTTATTGTAAATATTAATTACGGGGCAAGTTACATTCTAGTTACGTGTTTTAGTTATTTGTTCTGTAACCTCGGGTAAAGCAAGTAACATTTATGTTTATTAAGTTATAAGTGAATGTTTTCTTATAATATTAGAGTTTCCAAAAGTTTTAATATATATATATATATATTATATATATATTTTTTGGTAGTCTTTAAGGTTTTATGTTTTTTCTGTTTGACTTTGTGCCTTAAAATAAAGTCTTTATTTTTAAATCTTGCATGTAAAGGCTTTTGTTTTGTAAAATATATAGTAAAGGCAAGTTGCATATAAGTTATCGTTGGGTCAATATTTCGAAAAAGGTAGGGGGTTACTTTCCAAACAATTTTGATATTTTTCTGTATGAAATCCATTGCTTTCAACGAATTCTAGGCGTTTTCCTGTGCCAAATGGGATTCGTTGAAAGAGATAGATCGCACCATCCCATCACGACAATCTTGATGTGATTACCCCGATTAGCAGGGGGAGAGCATGAAGTATCAGGGGAAATATGGTAAAACAACAGGCTGAAATAGTAACTGGAATACAAGAACAAAAAGCGTAAAAACTCCAAACTGAAAAGTAAGAAACTCACATTGTGAAAAACTATTCGGACATGCCCGCCATCTTTGAAAGCATACAGACCCGACGCCCCCCCTCCCCGACGCGCAACTTTGAAAATTCTACGGCATCCAAACCAATCCTTCGATAAAATATACAGCCAGTTGTAAGCCATAAAGTAACACCAAAGCAGGACTTAATCAAGGGAGTCGTACTGTGTTCTGGACGATTTTACGAGGGATAACCCCCCTCAAACTGGTGTCCTTATACTCAGAGTGTGCGTGATGTGTGTGTGTGTACATACACCAAAATTGTGTGTGGAATTTGGTCAGGGACTCTAGAAAAAAACAGTGCCTAGTAAAAATTACGAATACGAGTGTGGTGCTAAGGGTAACAGGGTGCTTGTACCAACGATCGTTGGCGAGACCTGGTGAATGTATGTGGACAGCACTACTGTGCGCTCGCAACCTCCCACCGGCGCCCGACGCAGGGAATTAATCACCAAGAAGCGGACGGGTAACAACTACCCCTCACTCATACGATGGATGAGGGTGGGGACGTGCTCGATGCCCCCCCAGAAGTGCCAGTGCCAACTACCACCCCCTCAACCCTCCATCTATGGGAGGGATTGATTCCACCGAACATAGGGATGTGCACGATGTGGATTCGACTGCCGACCCTGATGCTGATAACGAGGGAATCCAACTCGTTCAGACCAGAAGGAAGAAAGTGAAAACCATGCCGAATGACACCAGCAACCTGACCAAGAAAGCAAACGGGACGACCCAAAAGCGCGAACCCTCGCCCCCCGGGGAAAAGGTACATTAGACTGGCCTTTCCGGAGGACACGACTTCCGTCGATAAAACAAGGTGGATGAGGGAGGTCAGCCAGCTGCCGCCCCTCCAAGAGGAAGGCCCGCTAGACATGGTGCAGGGGAGATGGATATCCTCGCGCTACTTCTATGTACAACGAGAACAACAACATGTGGCCCTGATGATTAATGGCACTTTTGCGGGGATCTCTCTGCAGAACAAAGACGACTTTCAGCCTAAAAAGAAAAAATACGGGGAATACCTGGTTACCAGGTTTCCGAAGGAGGCGGCCGCTGGGGAAAGGGCACGCATCTTCCGGGTTTTTTTAAAGCCCGGAGGATCATAAGGACGGACGGGCCCTTGAACAGGCTCATCATTGTATGGAGCGGTGAACAGCCGCCACCTAAAGAGTACCAATTCTTTGGAAGATACATAGAGCCGAGCTCCATTCGACCGTGGTGCTCAGAGGTTGTAGTCTGCTACAAGTGTCAAGGTTATGACCACGTAGCTAAATATTGCAGGAAGGACACAGCGTGTGCTGTCTGTGCAGGAGCTCACCAGGCAAAGGACTGCCCTGCAAGAAACGACGGAAAGGACAATGACAATGAGGACGCCGTCAGGTGCAGAGCGGAAGGTGTGACGGCCTGGCACCGTAACTGCCCCCACAAACCGCCACGAGCATCCCCCCCACCTGCCCCGACCGTACCCATCGACCGCGGAGTGGCGATGCCCAGCCCAGCCACACACACCCACCCAGGGCCGCATGACGTCACCAACCCACAGGAATTCCCGCAACTGCCAGGGGGATTCCCCATCCTAGGAAACAGTGCCACGGGAGAAACCATTGGTAGAAAAAAACATGGATACGGCCGAGGAAATAAAAGCATCAGGCAAGAGATTGCTGAAATGAAAAAAAGCATCAGGCAAGAGATTGCTGAAATGAAAAAAAGCATCGGGCAAGAGATTGCTGGAATTGAAAAAATTGATAATGGAGAACAAAAGTGATCGTGTAGACAGGGAAAATGTGCGTTCTGATAATGTTAGTGATGTTGAAAATACGAATAAATGTCTCTGATATTATTATTACGCACGTGCGTTCTGATAATGTTAGTGATGTTGAAAATACGAATGAGGTCTCTGATATTATTATTACGCACGACGGACCATCTGAAAACAGTGACGACAGTGACCGTAAAAATGACGCTGACGAAGATACGAAAGAAACGGCCGATCTGTGGGACATCACTCAGAAAATGCTATCAGGTACGGATTATGCGTATAGTAACAGATAAATAAAGAAGATACAACACAAATACGTAATGCAGTACAAGAAATATACAGACTAAAGAATTCCATCAAACGAAATTTTGGGACCAATCAGTTAAACATAGGGTGTGATGGGGACAAGAAAACAATTACTTTTCTTTCATGGAATAAAACGTGGTGTCAACCGTAGAATTAATGACTTGCTTTACTATATTCATAACAATAATGTTGACGTTATCTGTTTACAAGACCCCCTTCACATCAGCCACAAAAATAAAAACCGCCCCTAGAATTAGTGCTACCACTCCTATACGAACACGGGAATGACAGGCCTATTGATTATGTCAGTGACACCATACCGCATAAGTTGGTGCAGAAATCTAATGAAAATAATGTGCAGTATCAGCTTTTACATATTCGAACAGCCTCTGGGTTTTTCTCTCTGTAAATTGTATACGCAAGGTGTAGAAAGTTTCAGACTGATTCACTGCCCAACTTTCAGAATCACGGCACAATATGCAAGGGAGATTTTAATGCTAGACATTATACGTTTGAAGATAGTCAATGCAATGAAAATGGCGAAGAGTTCCGACATTTTGTGAACAACAGATCTATGACAGTATATGATACAGACAGGCAAACTCACGTGGCGGGGGGCAGGCTAGATTATGTAATAGGAAGGGATCTTGTGCATGAAACGTCAGAAGCATGCTTGCAACAGAGCTAATCAGTTGACCACTTTGCATAGTAACGAGATATGCTGTTGATAATACTCCGTCTACAAAAACAAATAGGGTCAAATTTTCTACCCCCCCTTACCTGAGCATCATTTTAAATCACTTATCTATGATTTGTACAATGATTACACATTAACAAGTGTTGATAAATTTTCCATGGACATGACAACAGTGGTCACTGATTACTACAAAACTTGGGTCTGTCCAAAGAAAACCTTCAAGAACAGCAACTCACAACGCTCCAAACAACCTAAGTGGGTCGGTGACCCTACATTTTTAAGGAAACAAAAGTGAGTTCAGGAGCTTTATGATATCTACAAGCAGGATAATACCTGTGACAACCTTATCGAATTTCTTAAGGCTAACAAAAACCTACGGGAATTAAAAACTCATTTCAGAAATGAACCTTTGAACATTTTCCTACAAAGCATTAACAATAACACCTCAATGTCGGAGGTCGGGAAAAAAAAAATAATAGAATTTCAGCAAACCAACTAACACCCCGCATTTCCATAGTCCTCTTGTACAAGCAATATGCTCCTTAGTAAATGGGCTGGAGCGTCCAAATTGAGCTCACTTCCCACAAATTTTCAGGATCACCTTAGTCAATCTAAAATTGCACGCAAAATTTGCCATTGAGATTGGATGTTCTGATACTGACCCCTCAACTTTGCTGAGATCACTGAGTGGGAACTGAACAATGCACTGATCAAAGGAAAGCGTCCGCCCCAGGTGAGGATGGAATTACCTATAGTGTCCTCCGCCTTATAGCTGAGGTTCCTGGTAATCCCCTTTTGCACCTATACAGGTTAAGTTTGTCAAAAGGGTATTCTGCCTGGCCCCTGGACACGCAGTCTAATCATCCCTATACCGAAATCAAACACTGATAAATACCGACCATTTCTTTAAACCTCATGTGTATGCAAAGTTCTAGAAAGGATAATTTTGAACAGACTCGGGTATAGGTTACAAGGTAAATTATCTCCCCAGACTGTACGGATTCCTATCGGACGTAGCACACAACATTGCTTTGCAGAGTACTTTTCACCTCAAATTTCCAGGGAAGCCACTGTTTTTCTTGACCTTAATCAGCTTTTGACATTGCAAACAGAGAAGTTACCCTAGAACAATTAGTAAGTTTTGTGCATCTGGGGTAAGATATTGAGCTGGATTAGAATGTATCTTTCGAACAGATCTGCAAGTGTCCTGTTCAGGGGAGTGAGAATTTCCATTTTCACAGTTTTTTGAATTTGGGACGCCACAGGGAGGAGTTCTCAGCCCTATGCTGTTAAATTCTCATGCACAAGCGGGTGGCAGATATCCCGCTTGGGGATGGTGAATCCATTATATGCTATGCTGATGACATATGCGTCAGAGCATCATCACAAGTGAGGATGCAAATTATTCTCGACAGAATCACAGCAAAGGCCCATGAGTGTGGATTAGTCATTTCTGCTGAGAAAACAATGGCTCTAAACCCATGTATCATACCCCCACCCACTTTTCGCATAGGTGACCAGGAGCTTGACATATGCCACAAGTATAAATATCTCGGGGTGAATGTAAATGATGCAGACCTGGTCTTCTCTCTAAAGAAGAGACTCTGGGAGAGATTGAAACCTTTGAAAGTTCTTGTCGGAAGAGAACATGGCATCAATGTTAAGCTCGCAAGACTGTTTTACTTGGCTTTTATAAGGTCAGTTGTAGACTACCATGAACTGCACTTGTTGCAGTGTAAGGAATCAGAAATAGGTAGTTTGGAGGTAGTGCAAAATGAAGCTATGAGGATTATCCTCGGCGCCCCGAGAACAGCTAGGATAGAAAAACATGAGATCAGAATTAAACTTGCCATCCATTTCTGATAGAATAATATTTTTTTTCCACCATATTTGGGGTCAAAGCTCTGAGGGAACCCTCGTATCTCTCAGATTTCCAAAAACAACTGCAACATAAAATCACGCAAGTAGACGTGACAAGTCACACACATGCGTGCCCTCTGATACACAAAATCTCCATGAACATTATAAAACTCAATGTTCCAATTATTAAAATACCAAAAGGTCGCTCCATTCCACCATGGAAAAATTCAACATTGATCGTGCACCTTACATGTCTACCACAAAAAACAGGGTGCATAACTGTGTTGAAACAAATTGCGCTAGCAACGGTAACGGAACACACAGAATCTATGGGTGATGATGCATATGAGTGTTACGCCGACAGATCCGTACAGTCTGGATACAAAGCTGGTTATGCTTGTACTGTATACAAAAATGGCTTACTACAACATAAAGTTAATATGAGAATACAAAACTGGGCCAGCACTACACAAACGGAGCTGTCTAGGGGCTCTGGAGTAGTTTTCTGTGACTCAAAGTGCTCTTCGGACGCTAAATTCTTTCGAAGCATGTGGCGATGAAGAAATTGTGAGTTGCAACAGAGCGTAATTTCAACATTCAATTTGTATGGATACCATCTCATGTTGGCATACGCAAGCACGACCACGTAGACAAATTGGCGAAAGAAGCCTGCAGCAAGGATATTGTGAACATAGATCTTGGGATGCCTCTTGCTAGGGTTGCACATATATTGAAAAGTTCTCATAAGGAAGAACTAGTAGATCTGATTAACACTCAAAGGCCTGAAAGCTGTACCATAAGGCACTACGATCAGTATAGAGATGGCAAGCCTTCCTATGGGTGGCACCGAAGTCAAACCAGACAGTGTGACGTGGTTATTGCCAGAATACGTTTAGGTTACAGAATGTACTGGCAACTGCACGGTGCAAGAAGTGCAGATGAATCTAGATGTAGACTGTGTAACGAAGAAAACAAACGAACGCTTGAGCACTATATCTCGGAATGTCATGTGATACAGCCTTTCAGACCACCTAACATGAGGTATAAAGAACTATGTGAATATTTCATTTCATCTGATACATTGGAAGATATACTCGTACTATGTGATAACTACCGTAAGCAAATAACAGTGTTATTCAAACACAGTGGCAAAAGCATATGTAAGTAATAATTTTTGTATGATGTATGATTTATATTTCTATTTTACCTTGTACAACTACAGTAGTTAATAAACATAGTTTACATTACCATATACACAAGATTACCGGTTCTCAATATGCTTTGCCGTACTAACATTTTAAAGACGCGCCAACCTTGTTATGCCACTTTTTTGTCGCAACGTGAAAGTTATTTACAGCAGTAGCTTCATCTTGCACCGTGAAAGACAATCAGCCGTCAAAAATACTTTCTTCCTTAGCAACGGACACAGACAGACTGAACGTTTCGTCGAACAAGAGTATAGGTACCACAAATGTACGATTATGATTGGTCAACAAAAGTGACGTCACTGAAGTTTTCATTGGTTAAGCTTCGTATTTCTTAGCACAAAACCACCGATTTCCTAGTAAAATGTCAATACCATTGTTATGTGCGATACATTTTTTATAATATTACTTAGAGTGAGTGTATATGTGTATGTACAATTTTATATATATATATATATATATATATATATATATATATATATATATATATATATATATATATATATATATACACACACACACAACTAAAATAGTGCATAAACTATTATACCGTTTAAATATGTATTTGTTAAAGATGAAAAGAATTGGGCAGGCAGGTTTCCCACGTTAATACCGCATAATAAGACAATGTTAAATAATAATTCCGATTTATGCCTTCATATTCATTTCATAAATGTGAAGAAAACTATACATTATTTCATATATCTAAGAGACCACGCCAGTCTACATTTGTAGATAGATATGTTTGCAGGTGTGGGATTACCACGTTTCTGATCGGCATATAATATGCTGCACAGAAACCCTGATAAAGGGTGCGATATGCTGCTCAAACGTGAGCATGAGACTACGGTCTGGTGTTATCTTTAAAAAGACCCATAGCCCCAAAAACGCAACTTCTTCGCTAAAAGAAAATTTACTTTAGCCGCATAATCATTATTATGTATATATACATTAAATACACAGTGTTAAACGCACAAGTTTCCATTTTTCACAATTGTACTATCAGGGTAAAATGTATGAAAACATCTCCATTATATATTAAGCTACACACACACACAATGTTCACATAATGCATATAAGGATCGTCACGTAAAGTAACGGCAAATAGCGACAAACGATGCTTTATGAAAGCGGTAAGTTTTATACAAAACAAGTTCAGACTTACCGATTTACTGTGGTGGGGGATAAAGCTGTGCAGCGGCCCGAAGAAATGTACAGAGACGCCTTTTTGGTTTGTACCTTGCGCAAAAGGCATAACGCGCAAAATATTGTTCATAATATTTGTTGAGCTTCCCAGGCCGTTGCTCCCAGCTTTTTATTGTGCTCCAGAGGCGCTCTATATTTTGCGTGTGGACTTTTTTTATTAACGGGGGACACAAATTCCACCGAGTGGTTCACGGTCTGATGGTTGTAGCCCAACTTTTTTAGAGGGGGTGTAGCCCTCCGCTGATCAATGTAATATTGGTTCCGGAGCTATGTGCTCTGTGATAATTTTCGATAGAGTTTTTGCTGTTCTGTTTTCCACTTTTGTGAAATAGACGTTTTTTGTGCCCCGCTCAAACACACCAAATACCCAAAACCCTCTAAAAGCTTTTCGGCCACGATTAAATTTCCCTCCCCCAAAATAACTCTCGTCGCATTCAACGACTTTGCCGTCCCTCCGAGAAGGCCCCCCAAGTTATTTAAACCCCACTAATAAATACTTCACTGGTTTAAAGGACCGCCAGTCCACCGCGGTATTAGAGGCCTATCCCAAGTTTTCCTCGATATATTTCTGAGAGTACATTGGCCTCAGATACACATTTAGGAAGCGCAAGTTCTCACTCGGTGAAATTTTGGCTTTATTAAACCAAGTGTTTTTCATTAAAGATACCGTGTAATTACATTTCTTTTTTCTTTTGTTCTTTGGGTTGTTTTTTTGTCTGTTACACTGAAAACGGTACCTATTTTCATCGTATCTACATTCTCTTGCACAAATGCCACACTTTACACCGTGATTCTTTAAAAAAAATTAGAGCTGTATGGTCCTCTTTATAGAACTTAGCTATAGCTTCTTCAAAAGTCAAATCGCTCCCGGTACACAAAGCCATAGTGTCACTGTTAATGCATGTAGGCCCCGCAACTTGGTCCCCTTACAATTACGTAAACAGTGACGAGTGTACACGTGAAAAGTATGTGTAATGCAAATTCTACATTACTGTTATTTTTTATTCATTGACCAACAGATGGCATTATTAGCGGTTTGTCAATAAGGAATTTGTATTCCATTTCATTCATTAAAAAGTGAGCAAAGATTCAACCCGTTTACGTTAGTAAATTAATGATAAACGCTTTAAAGATTATGACGATAATAAATATTTTCGGTGAATATTTATAACTTCATTTGTACTATCAACAATATCGTTACCCCCCAAACCCTGACCTGGGTCCCCACAACCATTTCTATAAATGGAGGGTAGGTGTACCCCTCATGGGGGTACTTGTATCGATGATGAGACAACAATGTCCCCTCAAAACTGATGGACCATTCACAATATCCATAGCCCCATGTTCCTCACCGACTTTCGAGTTGTAGTTATTTGGGTATGGGATGTTCTAATACCTTACATTTTAATCGGGTTTAGTTGATAAACAAATACGATAATATCCCGCCGCTCAATATCTGTTTATGTATTATATTATTACATAACGTAATTATGTAACTGCTTTATACGCACACACATATATATGTGTATGTAATCTATATACAAATATATAGATATGTATATGTGTGTCTATATATTATATATATATATATATATATATATATATATATATATATGTAATTATATATATATATATATTTTTTTTTACATATATATGTATATATAAATGTATATATATAATTATATATATATATATATATATATATATATATATATATAGAGAGAGAGAGAGAGAGAGAGAGAGAGAGAGAGAGAGAGAGAGCGAGAAAAGAAAAAAAATACATTTACGCACATTACGGCTGTCAACATTTCGAAATTACCGCGTATACCGTGCTGCCGCCTGTCGACAAATATGAGAACTGAAGAGTTGCCAGTTATAAAAATATTGCCGATTTTTCGACTCAAATTTTTTTTTTTTTTTTACATTTCGTTTTATTACATTGTTTGGGGGCATTTGCACACATATTGCCATAGAACAAATGTGTCTTGGTTTGTATTGTTCTATCATTTCATGTAGGTTTTACTACCCAAGTCAGACACTACCTCGTACTCCATATTGTCCATCATTTTAGTTATACCTTCATGCCTTGAATTGGAAATGTTTATTTGTTAATTCTTTGTATGTAATGTGAGTTATAACAAATTATTTTCCTTTATCTTTTGGAAGATTCAGTACACCACATGCTCAGGTGCTTAAACATCAGGATAAGTTCAGATTGTGATATAGGGTAAACGGAAGTTTCAAATATTTTAAATAAATACCTTTTATTATTTTTCATAAATGCATTTAATTTAATTTACCCCCAAATACAACAACAACAACAACAACAACAAAAAGTGGTGAAACTAAAAATATTTTATTAGACATGGATTATGGTAAATATGACTTACAATTTACAATCCTTGAGTTTTTAAAACTTTCAGAAAAAAAAAAAAAAAAAAAAAAAAAAAAAAAAAAAAAAATATATATATATATATATAAAAATATATATATATATATATATATATATATATATATACACGCATCTATGCAATACAAGGATAAAAGATATGTTATACACAAAAGAAAAAGAAAAATCAAGCAGCATGAAAAAAAGAAATACATAAGTGATCTATCACAGGTACTTGTAAAGGTACAGTATATATTTTTAAATATTTTATAAGCTATGAAAATAAGTATTGCTACGCTAGCAATGTGTTAACATGAAAAGGATGACCTGGGCAAACATGACGCAACTGGCTGTGAGCGGAGGAACAAGCCAAGAGAGACGCAGTTGGGTGCTGCTCCTGTGAAGACCTTGGGTGTGACCTTGTGACCTGATATACTTTATGTTGCCCTGTTATAAGCTGTATGGTGCAGTGTGACATGCTGATTTCCCCTCTGTATTGTGCCTATAGAAAAGTGTACGGGTAAATAACTTGCGTAAATAAAGGAAAGACTCATTTTGTGTTTATTTCGTGCCCTGCCCCGCCACATGGCGTTTCCCTGTGGTGTTCTGGGACACTGTGGTGCTCAGTGCCTCTTGGAGCTGAC
>NC_051424.1:13963868-13996368 GCF_015228065.2 Penaeus monodon
CTCCCAAAAACTTTTTTTTGGGGGCCCCCCTTTTTTTTACCAGAAAAAAAGAAAAAAGCGGGGGTTCGAGAAAGGCAGGTTGAAGGCTCTCACGTTTTTAGCTGGCATCCGATTATTTTCATCGTCGTTTTCCCGTTGCGTGCAAAAGGAAATGGGATATTCTTTAGTATTTAGGGTTTTTACAGTCAAAAAACGTGGCGAATGACACCCGTTTTCCCCGGGGAACCGAAATCCCGCGCTAAACTCCGATAACATTTTTGCCCACGAGCTTTGTTCCGGGGTCAATTCTCTTTATCTTAGTTCCAGTCTCCTCCTGTACATAGCTTGGGCGATTTTAAATTTTCGCCCCTCGTCGTGGTTTTCGCAAATACTCCCAAAAAAAAACGAGGACTGAATCATCCTTCTTTTTGTCACATTCTCACCAACGTTATCTTAGGTCACGCATACATCAGATCGATGTTCTTTACTGCGTTCCAACTTTTCTACGCTTTCTGTGTCTTGAAGAACCCCTCATGATAACACTGATCTATTTATGGTACTTCCTTTTCATCTATTCTCTCTCTCTTCTCTTCTCCTCTCTCTCTCTCCCTCTATTCTCCTCCTTCTCTCTCCTTTTCTCCTCTCTTCTCTCTCTCTCTCCTTCTCCTTTTCTCTCTCCCCTCTCCACTCTCTCTCTCTCCTCTCTCCTCCCCTCTTCCTCTCCTCTCTCTCTCTCTCTCTCTCTCTCTCAGTGTATACTCTCTTCCGTCTCTTTTCTCTCTCTTTTTTTCTGTCTCTTTTTTCTCTCTCCTCTCTCTCTCTCTATCTCTTCCTTCTCTCTAAAATTATATATATATAATATATATATTATATAATATTATATTATATATTTTATTATATTATATATATATATAATATTAATATATATTATATTTTTCCCTTTTCCCCTCTCTTCTTATTTTCCCCCTCTCTTCTCCCCCTCTATTCTCCCCATTTTTTTTCCCTCTATTTCCTTTTCTTTTCCCTTTTTCTCTCCTCCTCTCCTTTCCCTCCATTCTTTTCCCTTTTTCTTATTCCCTCTCTTCTCTTTCTTTCTTTCCCTTCTTCCTCTCCTCTATTCTTCCCCCCCCCTTTCCCCTCTTATTCTTCCCCCTTTTTCTATTTCTATCTTCTTCTTTCTTCTCCCTCTCTTTCCCCTCTCTCTCTCTCTCTCTCTCTTCTCTTTTCTCTTTCTTCTCTCCTCTCCCCTCTCTTTTTCTTCTTCTCTCTTTCTCTCTTTTCTCTCTATTCACTCTTTTTCTATCTGTCGTTATCGGGCTGCGTTTCTGTCTATCTGTCTAGATGATCTTGGGCAGCAGAATCTTCATTAGTATAAACATGTTGTTAACCAATGGGAAAAGACAGGGGGCAGCCCATGGGACGTAAAACGGGTTTGGGTTGGGAGCCCCGGGAACGCTTTATTTAAAGGTAGGTGGAGTTGGAGGTGAGGTTCGCACAGCTTGCAAAAGCACTTTTAGCAAAAAGGTTTGTCCCCCCAAAAAGTCCATTTTTCCTGAGGGTAAAAGGGGAGTTAAAAACGTTTTTTAGCTGATTTTTTGAAAAACATCTCTAAATACTGTTTTTAAATTTGCACCTTATCTTTACCATTTCTCTGTAGGAAAGTAGTGTTGCTAAAAGGGGGGGTAGCTTGGTGCGGGCATCTTTTGTTTGGGAGAGGAATCATGTACATTTGGTTAAAAAGGTCCCAAGTCAATACAAACCAAAATTTTAAAACTATTAAATCCCCACTACGCCTTCCAAAGGCTTGAAACTCGGTTCCGAAATATTTTTGCATGCTGGAAGTAAAAAATATCTTTAATTTTTTGAAAAGTTCTAAATCACCGGGTGAGAAACTAAGTGGGTTTAAAAGCAATTTCAGGATCAAATGCGAATATCATTGGGGAACCCAGGGATCAGTACACCTTGGCCCCAAGGGCTTCAAAGATTAAAAAAAAAACCTCTTGCAGTTTTGAATTCTTTTTAGAGAGGTGGTGCCCTTCCTCTGGGGTGCGCTCTCCCTCAAGGTATCACCACCCAAAAAAGGTCTTTTTCCGAAATTCCTGAAAACAACGGGCGATAGTAGATAAATCTACTGCAGCAACTCTTACTCAGAAGTCGGGACTGGTGTATGGCGCCTTCCGAATTTAAATTTTACTAATCATAGAAAAAAGTAGGGCCCACATGACAGCAGGCGACTTCGTTTTACGGCGGAAAACAAAGTGAGGGGCCCTCAATACGGAAAGCGCATCGGTGTCCGTAGAAGAAATTTTTTTTGGGCCCCCTTTAAATTTTCGTGAATAATGGCTCCCGGATAAGTTTTCCGCGCTGTCTTGCTGGTTAAAAAACCCAAAAAGGGTTTATTAAGTTTGGGGACGAAGAAAAAAACTGGTGCATTATCAAAACTGACGAATCTTAAAAAACGCTTCAGCATGTCAGGTTCCTTTAAAAAGGTCACACCTTTCTGTGAAAGAGCGGTTAGGGAAGCAGCAATGTGAGAAAAACCAAAGTATTCTCCGGAAAAAAAAAACCCGCTCCGGGGAAAGCGACGGATTTCCAACATTACGAGGTATGCTCTGTCTATCGCTTTTTACCCCTTAGGGTTGGGGCATGCCCTTTTGCCGATACTTTAAAACCTAAAAAAATTTAAAGGGACTGCAAAATCTCATTTTGATCGTTTAAACTTAACCCGCACACTGGAGGTTTAGAGTTTTATCAACTGTTGTAAATGCTCATCAATTTATGTGAGGAATCACGAAATATTAATAGGGGTAGACTGTGGCGACCAATACAGGTTTAAAAATGAAGTTTATCATCCTTTGAAAAGTATCGGACCTTTTTTTTTGACATATGGAGCGCTTAAATTGATAAAAGCGAGTCCCATCAGTAAACCCGTTTTACCGATCTTTGGGGATTAAGGGGAAAACCTCCAATAACCACTGCGTCGTCAAAACACTGTGAAAAACTCAGACCTCCAAAAGTGCAAAATTTCCCCTCGTTGCGAGGAAGGGGATAAGTTCCCAGTATTTATCTTATTTAACTCAGGGAAGCCACACAAAGTTAATAGTTCCACCCCCCCTTTCCCTCACAAAAACCAGGGGATACCAGGGGAGGAGGAGGGCTCAATGCATCATGATAACATAATGCGCTTCCACAAAATCGCTTCCTTGGGCAGCTGCGAACGAAATTTGAGAGTGCAGATCGGGGCTGACCCCCTCGTATAGAATCAAGTTTCGGGAACAGTACCATGAAGATTACCCCCCCGAAAAAATTGTATGTTTGTTAAAAATATTTTCATTATTTTCTTTGTTTTTGGCCGATTAAAGTGAGAATGAGAGGGGGGAAGAAGTTCCGTGGGGTTTTACTATTTCAGGTTTGAAAATTATCTCTCCCCTACCGAGTTTCTGCCATTTTTGAATTTAATAGAACTTCGAGATGTTTTACGCCCCAAACTTCGCACGATTGCCGGGATGCACACCAGCGACTGGAATCATAAGAGAGTTAGCCCATCAAGATCGCAGGGAAAAAAATATTTTGTTTATAGGTAGATTTTCTTTCGACCATGAACAAATTTTCCAGATTTTCGGAGGACACACCACGGTGCACAACGAACACTATGCTTTTCGCCGGAAATAAAATTTTCATATTCGGGGAGGGGGAATTCACATGGTAACCTCTGAAGTTGAAGTGAGGGGGAGTCAGTGTAACTAAAGGGGAAAGAACAGATTGGAAGTTTTACAAATTTGGGGTGGGGGACGGTAGACAAATTTAATAAAAATTTTTAAGAATCTTAGCAGCAAAAATTTCCCCCGGAAATGCACATTTTCAAAAATGATCACACAGTGTATCTGCAAACAGGGCTTAAACAAACTAAATCTCTTTCCCTGCGTTGATAACAACGTTCCAGTTAACCCCCAACAAGCCTAGCCGGTCTTCCCTTTCGACATAAACGACACCTACTGCACAAACTTTTTTCATCAATTTTGCGACGACCCCGGTCTTAAAGCCTTCACTAAATACCACAACGTCCACGTAATGAGGGTCCCCGGTTAAGTTCTGATTTCTAATCATATCCTGTTCAAATTTTCCCCTTTCCCCCTGTGGTTGTCTCCCAGCGATTACGTGGGGCTGAAAAGGCGGCTTTGGGAAAAGGGGACAGTTTTTATGAAAGTTTGTTGTTTGCGGGGACCAGCTTTTTTTGAACGTCTTTGAACGATGGTAGGCGCAGTGGGTTGCGGGAGAGGTGTAGTTGGCTGCCAAGAGGGCGGGGCCCCCTTTTCCCTTCGAAAAGGAGCTTTACCAGTTTTTCCAATTACTCCAAATTTTTTGGGCCTTAAATTTACAACCATTTTAAAAGGAACATCCTCACAAAGTGAAAGCTTCACAAGCCCCCAGGTAAAGCTGAAAAAAGTTTCCCGGGCCAAATTCCTTGGATTCCCACAAAATTTGGGTGTCCTCTTTTTGCCTTTGATATACTCCCTTTTCTATTGCCATGAAGATATCAAGTGGGTTTCTGGGTAAAAACCCGACGTTTTTCTAAAGCGAAAAAAACAGGGGGGGAAATGGGCCAAAAAACTTCCCTTTTATCAACTTTTTAAAAATCCACCCAATTTGGATGAAAAAAAGTGGTTTGATTATCAGCCCGCACACCCAAAAAAGCGATCGCGCTTGTCGAACCTGCTGCACATCTGCAGCATCCCTCGCGGTTTATCGTTGTTCATGCTTTTCCCCTTCTGGTTTTTCCGAAAGGGGGGTCGGGTGCAGGGGTCTTTGGGCCCGAAGATCGAATCATCTCCCCTCAACGTAAAACCCCGCAGGGTGTCCTGGGGGCTGAAGCTTACGAAGCAACATGCGAAGGGTCTTTTCTGGAAACTGGCGGTAATGATGCATCTGGGTTTTATCTGCGAAAATTTTGGGATTTTTGCACAGAGTCACGTGTTCTTTACCGTTTGGAAGTAGCTCATCTGGGGACAGGTTGCATAATCCCGGGGTAAGGATCACCCTCTCGTTGTTTGTGCACCTTGTCATCGTTTTCGTTTTTTTTGAGCATAGCGAAGTTCAAAAATAGGTCGCCCCCAAAATTAATCTCAAAAGCCCTTTACCCCATGCACACTAAATAAATACCTAACCAAAATTTCCCCAGCAAGATCAAACTCCCATAAAACTGCCCACGGGATGAAAACAGTTTGAACTTTGCAAAAAATGATGCAGGTGTACGGGGACTGCTGTATCTGGCATCGGGGTATAAGGGTAACCCCGAAAAAAAATAAAAGCAACAATATCATAAAATTTAGAAAAGGTTTAAGTTTTTGAAAAAATTTCATAAGTGAACGATTTTCCACATGAAAACTAAAATTTTTTCGTTGTACCTGACGCGAATAATAAAATTTTAATTTTTTAATTCTATGCGCATTCTCAGCAAATTTTTAAGCACACTGCCTATTTTTAACACTAGGGGTCTAATATCCCCGATTTTTTTGAAGCCCCTCAGTCTTACTTTAACAATCACAGAAATCACCCACTGTCAAAAATCGCGCATTGCAATACGCAAAACTTACAAGCAAACGTTTAAATTTTATTGATTTTCAATCATTATGCACAAAATATCCAACAAAGGAGTGCAAAACCGCCGGGTCGCTGGTGGTTTTGCCACACAATACGTAGTTATAGCATTTCCAAATTCGCACGGGGGGCATATCGGCCTCAAGGGGTTTTGTTATCTTTTTCCAATTCATTAATTTTTCAAATAAAATTATATGACTAAGCTGCACAATTGTAGAAGGAAGACAAACTCCCACCCCCCAAAAACTGGCGTAGGGGGAAGCCCCAAGCAAAGCCTTTTACCAGAGCATAGGCCGAATTTAAACATCTTCAGGTTTCAGTAGCGGGGGGCCTCAACAAATTTTCCAAACCCGGCTTTGAAACCAAAATATCTTAAAGATAATATATTTAAAAAAAATCCAAAAAGTATTAAGGCCTCGGATTTTAAAAGGTCAAACATTGAGTCCAACGGGGTACTTAAAAAAATTTCTTGGGGGCCCCGAAATCAAAGCGGGGGGGGACTGCCGACCCCCCTCCTCAGCCCTCGCCTCGTTCTGAGGATCCCCTACAAACGGCGGGGGCCTTTGGTAGTAGTCACCGTCGGAAAATTTTACCAGTTTGATAAATAGAATGGGGTTTAATTAACGATAGCCCTTTCTTATAATTATTATTTTGATTTAAAAAAATTTTGATTTCTGATTTTAATTATTGATTGTTCTTGGGGTTTCCCCTTTGTCGCTGACGGTACCAGGTCGCCTTCCGAGGGGGGGCACACCGCGACGCCCTCAGACTGTAATAGGGGTGCATATTTTCCTCTTACCCTCAAAAAAAGTTTTTTTTTTAAAACGGGGGAAAATTTCCAAAAAAGGGGGAAAAAAAAACCCCCGGGGGGGGGGGGGAAAAAAAAATTTCCCCCTTTTAAAAACCCCCCTTGGGCCCAAAAAAAAACCCCTTTAAAAATTTTTTAAAAACCCCTTTAAAAAAGTATTGGGGAAAAAAATTTTTAAAAAAAGGGGAAGGGAAAAAAAAAATTTTTTTTAACCAAATTTTACCCGTTTTTAAAAAACCTTTTTAAAAAACCCTTTTTTCCCCCCAAAAAAAAATTTTTAAATTAAAAAAATTTTTTTTTTTTTTTTAAAATTTTTTTAAAAAATTTTTTTTAAAAAAAAAATTTTTGGCCCCCTTGGTTTCCCCTTTTTTAAAAAAACCCCCCAACCCCCCCCCCCCCCCCTTTTTTTTTCCCCCCCCCGGGGGGGGGCCCCCAAAAAAAAACCCCCCCGGGTTTTTAAAAAAATTTTTTAAAAAAGGGGGGTTTTAAAACCCCCAAAAAGTTTGGGGCCAAAAAAAAATTTTTTTTGGGTGGGTTTTTTTTTGGGGGCCCCCCCCCCTTTTTTTTTGGGGGGGGGAAAACCCCCAAAGGAAGGGGGGGAAAAAAAAAACCCCCTTTTTTAAAAAAAGGGCCCAAAAAATTTTTTTCCCCCCCGGGGGGGGGGGTTAAAAAGGAAAATTTTTTTTTAAACCCCCCCAAAAAAAGGGCCCCCCCAAAAGGGGAAAACCCCCCCCCCGGGGAATTTTTCCCCCCCCTTTTTTTCCCCAAAAACGGGGCCCCAAAATTTAAAAATTTTGGGGTTTTTTGGGCCCCCAAGGGGGGGGGGGGGGCCCCCCCCAAATTTTTTTTTTTGGGAAAAAAATTTTTGGGGGCCCAAAAAAAAGTCCCAAAAAAAAGGGGGGGGGTTTTTTTGAAGGGGGGGGGAAAGGGAAAAAATTTCCTTTTTCCCCCCCCCAAAAAAGGGGAAAAAAAAAAAAAAATTTTTCCCCCCGGGAAAAAAACCCCCCCCCCCTTAAAAAATTTCCCCCTTTAAAAAAAAAAAAAGGGAATTTTTTAAAACCCAAAAAACCCCAAAGGAAACTTTTTTTCCCCTTTGGAAAACCATTTTTTTTTAAAGAAATTAAAAACCCCCCCCAAAAAAAAAAAACCCCCCCGGGTTTTTTTTTCCCGGGCCCCCCAAAAAAACCCCCCCCCCCCCCGGGGGGGGACCCCCCTCCCCCCCCCCCCCGGGGGGGGGGCCCCCCAAAAATGGGGGGGTTTTTTTTAAAAAAAAGGGGAAAAGGCCCAAAAAAAAAAAAAAAAAAAAAAAAAAAAAAAAAAAAAAGGGGGGGGGCCCAAAAGGGCCCCCCCCAAAAACCCGGGGGTTTTTTTGGGTTTAACCCCCCCCCCCCCCCCCCTTTTTTTTCCCCCAAAAACCCCCCAAAAAAACCCCCCCCAAACAAACCCCCGGGAAAATTTCCCAAAAAAAAAAAGGGGATTCTTTTAAAGGGGGCCCCCCCCAAAAAACCCCTTTTTTTGGCCCCCCGGGAAAAAAAAAGGGGCCCCCCCTTTTTTTTCCCCCCCCCCGGGGGGGGGGGCCCCCGGGGTTCAAAAATTTCCCCCCAAAAGCCCCCCCTTTTTTTAATTTGGGGTTTTAAAAGGGGCCGGGCCCCCCCAAATTTTAAAAACCCCCCCCCCCCCAAAAAAAAAAAACCCCCCCCCCAAACCCCCGGGGAAAAAAGGGGGGTTAAAAAAAAAAAAAAAAAAAAAAAAAACCCCCCCAAAAAAAAAACCCGGGGGGGGTTTTTGGGGGGGAAAAAGGGGGGGGGTTTTAAAACCCCAAAAAATTTTTGGGGAAAACCCAAACCCAAAAAAAAAAAAAAAATTTGGGCCCTTTTTTTTTTTTTCCGGGGCCCCCCCCGGGGGGGGGTTTTCCCCCCAAAAAAATTTTTAAACCCCAAAAAAATTTTTTTTTTTCCCCCCCCCGGGGAAAAGGGGGGCCCCCTTTTTCCCCCTTTTAATTTGGCACCCTCCCCCCAAATTTAAAAAATTTTTTTGGGAAAATTTTGGGGGGCCCCCCTTTTTTTAAAAAAAATTTTTTTTTTGGGGGCCCCCCAAACCCCGGGAAAATTTTTTTTTTGGGGGGGGGGTTTTTTTTTGGGGGGTTTTTTAAAAAAATTTTTCCGGGGGTTTTCCCCAAAAAAAAAACCCCCCTTTTCCGGGTTTTTTTTTTTTTAAAAAAAAATTTTTCCCCCCCCCCCGGGGGGTTTATTTTTAAAAAAAGGGGGGGGGGAAAATTAAAACCCCCAAATTTTTTTAAAAATTTTTTTTTTTTTCCGGAAAGGGGAAAAAAAATTTTAAAAAATTTTAAACCCCTTTTGGCACAAAAAAAAAGGAAATTTTGGGGGTTTTTAAAAACCCAAAAAGGGGAAAGGGTTTAAAAAAACCCCCAAAAAAAAAAAAATTTATTAAAAAAACCCCCCCAAAAAAACCCCCCCTTTTTGGGGGAAAACCCCCCCCCAAAACCCCCCTTTCCTTTTTTAAAAAGGGGGAAAAGGGGGAAAAAAACCCCCCCCCCCCTTTTTTTTTTTCCCCCCCCCCCCCCAAAAAATTTTCCCCCCAAAAAAAATTTTTGGGGGGCCCCTTTTTTCCCCCCCCAAAAAAAACCCCCAGTTTTTTAAAAAGGGGCTCCCCAAACCTTAAAACTTTTTTCCAAAGAAACCCCCGGCCCCAAAAAAAGGGGGGGGGTTTTTTTTTCCAAAAAGCCCCCCCCCTTTTAAAAAAGGCCCGGGGGGGGGCCCCCCTTTAAAAAAAAAATTTTTTTTTTAAAAAAAAAAATTTTTTTTAAAAAAATTTTAAATTTTTTCCCCCCCTTTTTTTTTAAAAAAAATTCCCCCTTTTTTAAAAAATTTTGGGGGGGGGGTTTAAGGGGGGGGGGAAAAAAACCCCCCCCAAAAAGGGAAAGGTTTTGGGGGGCCCCCAACATGTTTTTGGGGGAAAGGGTTTTAAAACCCCCCCCTTTTTTTTTTGGGGGGTTTCCCCCCTAAAAAAAAAAAAAAAAAATTTTTTTTCCCGGTTTTTGGTTTTGGGGGGGTTAATTTTTAAAAACCCCCCCCTTTGGGCCCCTTCCAACAATTTTTTTTTGGGGGGTTTTTTTTTTAAAAAAAAAAAAGGAATTTTAAAAGGGGAAGGTTTTTTTTTTTCCCCCCCCCCAAAAAATTTTTTTTTTTGGGTTTTTTTTTAAAAAAAATTTTAACCCCCCCGGGGGTTTTAAAAAAAACCCCCCCGGGTTTTGGGTTTTTTTCCAAAACCCTTTGGGTTGGGCCCCCCAAAAAAGGTTTTTTCCAAACCCCCCAAAATTTTACCCTTTTTTTTGGGAAAAAGGGCTTTTAAAAAGGGGAAATTTTTTTTTTTTTGGGGGAAAAAAAAAAATTTTTTGGGGGGGGGTTTTTTTTTTTTGGGGGGGGGAAAAATTTTTGGGGGGTTTTGTAAACCCCCCCTTTTTTCCCCAAAATTTTAAAAACCCAAAAAATTTGGGGGGGCCCTTTTTGGGGTTTTTTTTTTGGGGTTTCCCCTTTTAAAATTTTCCGAATTTCCCCGGGGGGTTTTTTTTTCCCGGCTTTTTAAAACCCCCACCCCCGGGAAAAAACCCCTTTTTTTTAAAAAAGGGGGGGTTTTGGGGGTTTTTAAAACCCCCGGGGAAGGGCCCCTTTAAAATTTAAATTTTTAAAACTTTTTTTTTAAATTTTTTTTTTTTTGGGGTTTCCCGGTTTTTTTTTTTTTTTTGGGGGGGGGGGGGGAAAGAGTTTTTTTTTTTTCCCAAGGGGGGGTTTTTTCCCGGGGTTTTAAAGGCCCGGGGGGGGGCCTTTTTTTGGGGGAAAAAAAAAGGGGGGCTTTTTAATTTTTTTTTCCCCCTTTTGCCATTTTTGGGTTAAAGGAAAAATTTAAAAAATTTTGGGTTTTTTGGTTTTTTTTGGGGGGGGGGAATTTCAAAAATTTTTTTTTTAAAAAAAAAAAACCTTCACGTTTTAAAATTAAAAAATTTTGGTTTTTTTTTTTTGGTTTTAAAGGGGGCCCCCCTTTTGGGAAAAAAAACCCCCCCAAAAAATTTGGGGGGGTTTTTTTCCCCCCCAAAAAAAAATTAACCCCCAAAATCCCCAAAAAAAGGGAAAAAAAAAAAAAAATTTTTTGGGAAATGGGGGGTTTTTTCCCCCCCCCAAAAAAAAAAGGAAAAACCCCCTTGGGGGGGGGGGGCCCCCCCCCCAATTTTTTTAAAAAAAAAGTTTGGGTTTTTTTTTTTTTTTTTTTTTTTTTTTTTTTTTTTTTAAAAAAATTAATTTTTTTTGGGGGTTTTTGGGGGGAAAAAAAAAGGGGGGCCGGGGAAAATTTTTAAAAAATTAAAAATTTTGGGGGGGGAAATTTTTTTGGAAAATTTTTTCCCAAAAAATTTTTTTTTTTTTTGGGTTTTTTTAAATTCCCTTTTTTTTTTTTTTTTTTTTAAAAAAATTTTTCCCCCAAAATTTTTTAAAGGGGAAAATTTTTCCTTTTTTTGGGGGTTAAGGGGGGCCCCCTTTTTCCCCTTTTTAAATTTTTAAAGGGGGGGGGAAAAATTTTTTTTTTTTTGGGGGGTTTTTTTGGGGGGGGAAAGGGGTTTTGGGGTTTTTTTTTTTTGGGGGGGGGGGCCCCCCCCCCCCCTTTGGGGGGGGTTAAATTTTTTCCCCCGGGGGAAAAACCCCAAAAAAATTTTTTTAAAAGGGGCCCCTTTTTGGGGGGGCCCCCCCCTTTTTGGGGCCCCCCCCGGGGGGGCCCCTTTGGGGGGGGGCCCTTAAATTCCCCCCCTTTTTTAAAAAAAAAAGGGAAAAAGGGGGGGGTTTTTAAAACCCCCCCCCCCTTTTTTTTAAAAAAAGGGGGGGGGGGGTTAAAAAAAAAAAATTTTGGGGGGAAAAAAAGGGGGGGGGGGGGAAAAAATTTTTTTTTAAAAAAAATTTTTTTTCCCCCGGGCCCCCCTTCAAAAAAAATTTTTTCCTTTTTAAAATTTTTTTTTTGGGTTTTTCCCTTTTAAATTTAAAAAATTTTTTTTCCTTTTTAAAAAAAAGGGGTTTTTTCCCCTTCCCCAAAAAAAAAAAATTTTTTTTTTTTTTAAAAACCCCCTTTTTTTTCCCCCCTTTTTTAAAAAAAAAAGGGGGGTTTTGGTTTTTCCCCCCCCTTTTTTTCCCAAAAAATTTTTTTTTTTTTTTTTTTCCCCTTTTTCCCCCCCCCCAAAAAAAATTTTCCTTAACTTTAAATTTTTGGGGAAAAAAATTTTCCCCGGCCCCCCAAAACCCAAAAAACCCCCCCCCCCAAAAATTTTTGGGAAAAAAAGGGGGGAGGGAAATTTTCCCCCCCCCTTTTTTCCCCCGGGGGAAAAAATTAAATTTATGTTTAAATTTTTGGGGTTCCCCAAAAATTTTTTTTTAAAATTCCTTTTTTTTTTTTTTCCAAAAAAAATTTTTTTTTTTTTTTTTAAAAAATTAAAATTTTTTCCCAAAAAATTTAAAAAGGGGGTTTTTCCCCCCCGGGGTTGGGGGTTTTTTAAAATTTTTTTGGAAAGGGGAATTTAAAATTAAAATTTTTTTAAAAACCCCCCCCAAAAAAAAGGGGGGAAAGGGGGTTTTTTTGGAAAAAAAATTAAAAATTTTTCCCCCAAACCCCCCGGGGGGGGGGGCCCCCCCCCCCCCCCCCCCCCCCCCCCCGGGGGGTTTTTTTTTTTTGGGCCCCCCCGGGGGCGCCCCCGGGCCCAAGCGCCCGGTAACCTAAAAAAAAAACAAAACCAAAATTTTTAAAAAAAAATTTTTTTTTTAAAAAAAAAAAAAAAAAAAAAAATTTTTTTTAAAAACCCTTTTTTTTAAAAAAAATTTTTGGGGGGGGGGGGCCCCCTCCCCTTTTGGGGGGGGGGGGGGGGGGGGGGCCCCCCCCTTTTTTTTCCCCCCTTTTTTTCCCCCCAAAAAATTAAAAAAGGCCTTTTTTTTTGGTTTTAATTTTTTTTTTTTAATTTGTTTTTTTAAAAAAAATTTTGAAAAGGGGGGTTTAAAAAAAGGGGAAGGGGGGGGGGGGGGGGGGGGGGGGGGGGGGGGGAGGGGGGGGGGGGGGTTTTTTCCCCCAAGGGGGGGGGGGTTTTTTTTCCCCCCCCCCGGGGGGGGAATTTTTTAAAAAAAAAAAGGGGGAAATGTTTAAAAAAAAGGGGTTTTTTTTTGGGGGAAATTTCCCCCTTCTACCGTTTGGGGGGGGAAAAACCCCCCCCTTTTTTTTTTTTGGGGGGCCCAAAAAATTTTTTTAATTTTTTTTTTTTTTTTTTTTTTTTTTTTTTTTTTTTTGGGGTTTTTTTTGGGGGGGGGGGTTTTTTTTTAAAAAATTTGGGGGCCCTTTTAAAAAGGGGAAGGGGGGGAAAAAAAAAAAATTTTTTTTAAAAAAAAAAATTTAAAAAAAATTTTTTTTAAAAAAAAACCCCCCCTTTTTTTTTTTTTTAATTTAAAATTTTTTAAAACAAAAAAATTTTTTTTTTTTGGTTTTTTTTTTTTTCCTCCAAAAACCCCCCCCCAGAAAATTTTCAAACCCTTTTTTTTTTTTTTTTTGGGGTTTTTGGTTTTTTTGGGGAAATTTTTTTTTTATTTTTCTTGGGTTTTTTTTAAAAAATTTTTTTTTTTTTCCCCCCCTTTTTTTAAAAAACCCCCCCCCCAAAAAAAAAAGGGCCCCCCGGGGGGGGGGGGGGGGGCCCCCCCAAAAAAAAAAACCCCAAAAACCCCCCCAAAAAAAACCGGGGAAAAAACCCAAAACCCCAAACCAAAAAGAAAAAAAATTTTTTTAACCCCCCCCCTTTTAATTTTAAAAAAAATTTTTTTTTGGGGGGGGAAACCCCGGGGGGGCCCCCCCCAAAAAACCGAAAAAAAAAAGGGGGCCCCCAAAAAAGGTTTCCCCGGAGGACCGGAAAAAAGGGGCCCCCGGGGGTTTTTTTTTTTTTGGGGGGATTTTTTTTCCCAAAATTTTTTTAAAAGGGGGGGAAAAAAGGGGGGGCCCCCCCTTTTTTTCCCCCGGGGGTTTTTTTTAAACCCCTTTTTTAAAAAAATTAAAACCAAAAATTTGGGGGGAAAAACCCCCCAAGAAAAAAAAGGGGAAAAAGGGCCCTTTTTTTTTTTTGTTTTTTTTTTTTTTAAATTTTTTTAAAAGGGAAAAAAAGGGCCAAAAAAGGGGGAAATTGGTAAAGTTTTTCCCCCGGGGGGGGCCCCCCCCCCCCGGGGGCCCCACCCCCTTTTCCCCCCCCCCCCCCCCCAAAAAAACCCAAAAGGGGTTCCCCAAAATAAAATTTTTTTAAAAAAAAACCCCCCCCCAAAGCCCCCCGGGGGGGGGGGGAACCACAAAGGGGGGGGGAGAAAAAAGAAAAAAATTAAAAAACCGGGTTTGGGGGGGGAAGGGGGGGAAAGAAGGCCGGGGGGAAAAAGGGGGGGGTTTTTTTTGGGGGGGAAAAAATTTTTTTTTGGGGAAGGGGGTTTTTAAAAAAAAAGGAAAATTTTTTTTTTTAAAATTTTTTTTAAAATTTGGGGTTTTTGAAATTTCCATTTTTTTTTTTTTTAAAAAAAAAATTTTTTTTTAAATTTCCCCCCCCCCCCCCCCCCCCCCCTTTTTTTTTAAAATTTTTAATTTTTTAAAGGTTCCCCCCCCCCCCCAAAAAAAATTTTCCCCCCCAAAAAAATTTTTGGAGTCTGTAAAAAAGGTTTTTTTTGGGGGTTGGGGGGCCCCAAAATTTTTTTTTTTTTTTTAAAAAAAAAATTTTTAAAAAAAAATTTTTAAAATTTTTGTTTTTTTTCCCCCCCGGGGGGGGTTTTGGGCCCGGGGGGGGTTTTTTTTTTAAAAAATTCCCAAAAAAAAGGGGGGGTTTTTTAAAAAAAATTTTTCCCCCCCCAAAACCCCCCCCCCTTTCCCCCCCCTTTTTTTTTAAAAATTGGGAAAAAATAAAAAAATTTTAAAAATTTTTTTTAAAAAAAATTTTTTTTAAAATTTCCCTTTTTTCCCCCAAAAAAACCCCCCCGGGGGGGGGTTTTTTTTTCCCCCTTTTGGTTCCCCAGCTGCCAAGGGGGGGAAAAAGTAGAAATCAGATTAGGGAGACCCATTACGATGGCTTGGTGGTAGTTTGTGAAGGCTTGTATAGACACTGGATCGTCTGCAACATTGATGAAGTATAGTTTGTGCAGTAAGGTGTCGTTTATGTCGAAGGCAAGACCGGCTAGACGCTTGTTGGGTGTAACTGGAACGTTGTTATCAACTGCAGAGGAAAGAGATGTTAAGTTTGTGTTAAGTCCATGTTTGTCATGTATACACTGTGTGATCATTGTTGAAAATGTGCAGTTCCCTGGGGAAGTATTGCTGGCTATAGACTTCTAAGAAGATTCTCATTTAAATTTGTCTACCGTCACCCACCAGCTAAATCTTGTATAACTCTCCAATCTGTTCAGTTCCCAGTTAGTTACACTGACTCACCCTCACTTCAACTTCAGACGGTTACCCATGTGAATTCCCCACTACCGAATATGAAAACATTATTTCGCGAGTCTGTAAAGCATAGTGTTCATGTATGTCGCACCGTGGTGTGTCCTCCGAGATCTGGAAAATTTGTTCATGTGTCTGTAAGCAAATCTATACCTGATAAGACAATCATATTGTTCCATGCTGATCTGATGGTGCTAACTCTCTTATGATTCCGAGGTCGCTGGTGTGCATCTCCGGCAATCGTGCGAACGTTTGGGTCGTAAATCCATCTCGAAGTTCTATTAAATTCAAGAATGGGCAGAAACTCGGTAGGGCAGAGATAATTTTTCAACACCTGTAAATAGTACAACCTCCACGGAACTGTCTTCCCCCATCTCATTCTCACTTTCACATCTGGCGCAAAATCAAAGAAAATAAATAGAAAATATTTTTAACAAACATATCAATTTGTTACGGGGGATAAATCTTCCATTGGTACTGTTCCCGGAATCTTGCATTCTATACCGACGGGAGATCAGCCACCGATCTGCACTCGTCAATTGCGTCTACCTGCAGCTGCCAAGGAAGCGATTCGTGAGGAATGCGCATGTATGTTATCAGCTGATGTCATTGAGCCGTCCGTCTCTCCATGGCTATCCCCAGTGGTGTTAGTGAGGAAGAGGGATGGAACTATTAGACTTTGTGTGGACTTCCGTGAGTTAAATAAGATAACTACTGGAGACACTTATCCCCTTCCTCGCAACGAGGAACTTATTGACACTTTAGGACGGTCTGAGTTTTTCACAGTGTTAGACGCACGCAGTGCTTATTGGAGCGTTCCTCTTAATCCCAACGATCGTGCTAAGACGGCATTTACTGATGGCACTCGCTTTTATCAATTCAAGCGCATGCCATATGTACTAAAAACGGCTCCGGATACTTTTCAAAGGATGATAAACTTCATTTTGAAACCTGTATTAGGTCGCCACAGTCTAGCCTATCTAGATGATTTCGTGATTCACTCAGCATCATTTGATGAGCATTTACAACATGTTGATGAAACTCTTAACCTACTCAGTGTGCAGGATTTAAGCTTAATCGATCAAAATGAGAGTTTGCAGTCCTCTTCAAGTTTTTAGGCTTTAAAGTATCGGCAGAAGGCATAGCACCAGACCCTGAAGAGGTACAAGCGATAGACAGTATGCTGATACCTCGTAATGTATGTGAAGTCCGTCGCTTCCTCGGAGCGGCTGTTTTTTTTTCCGGAGACATACTTGGATTTGCTCACATTGCTGCTTCCCTAACCGCTCTTACACAGAAAGGTGTGACCTTTAAATGGACACCTGATCATGCTGAAGCGTTTTGTAAGATTCGTCAGCTTTTGATAATAGCACCAGTTCTTCTTCGTCCAAATCTTAATAGACCTTTTGGTTGTTTAACGCAGCAAGACGAGCGCGGAAAACTTCATCCGGTAGCCTATTATTCACGAAATTAAGGGGACCAGAAATGAAATATTCTTCTACGGACACCGATGCGCTTGCAGTAGTTGAGGGCCCCTCACTTTTGTTTTCCGCCGTAAGACGAAGTCGCCTCGCATGTCATGCTGGTCCCATGAGCTATCATTCTATGATTATGTAATTAAATATCGGCAAGGCGCCATACACCATGTACCCGACTTGCTGAGTAGAGCAGTTGCTGCAGTAGATTTATCTACTATCGACCCTGTTGTTTTCAGAGAATTTCAGGAAAAAGACCCTTTATGGAGTCAGGTGATACCTTGAGGGAGAGCGCATCCCAGAGAGAAGGCTACCAGCCTCTCTCAAAGAATTCGAACTGCAAGAGGTTTTTTTTAATCATTTGAAGCCCTTGGCCACAGGTGTACTGCATCAACTGGTGATTCCCAATGATATTCGCAGTGATGCTCTGAAAATTGCTATTAACCCTACATTAGCTGCTCACCCAGGTGTATTTAGAACTTTTCACAAATTAAAAGATATGTTTTACTTCCAGCATGCACAATTAGCTTCGGAACCTGATGTTTCGAGCCTTTGGAAGCGTCAGTGCGGATTTAATAGATTTGAAATTGGTATGTATTGACTCTGGCTGACCATTTAACCAGATATGTACAGCTGATTCCTCTACCAACAAAAGATGCCCGCACCATAGCTGACGCCTTTTAGCAACACTACGTTACCTACGAGAGAAATGGTAACAGATAATGGTGCAGAATTTAATAATCAGCTATTTAGAGATGTTTGCAAGAAAATCAGCATACAAACGTGTTTAACTACTCCTTTCCACCCTCAGGCAAATGGACTTGTTGAGGGACAAACCGTTGCATGAAAGATGCTCTTGCAATGCTGTGCGAACCTCACCTCCAACCTACCACCTACCACTTTAAATACAGCTGTTCACCGCAGCATCTCCAACCAACCGTTGTACGTACTCATGGGCTGCACCTGTACTTTTCCCATTGGTCTAACAAACATGTTTACTACTAATGAAGATTCTGCTGCCCAAGATCATCTACAACGCCTTGAACGAGCGAGGGACGTCGCCTTGGAAACCACCAGACGTATGAGGAAATCGAATCTACGTGACCACCAGCACTGCATGCAACCCGCTGCAGAGATCACTGTGGGAGGCTTAGTTCTTCGTCGAACTCCGCCTGGACGATCTCATGAAAGCAAAGGCTTTAGAGATGGCTAGGACCTTTACGTGTAATTAAGAAAACCGGACCTGTTACTTATGTGGTGAAAGAATTACAAGGAAAAAGGAAATTGTATCGAGTGCATTGTAACCAGATTCGATTGTATCACCAGTCTTCAGAAATTGATATAACTGTTCCTGACGAAGATGATGACTTGGAGACTAATGATCTAGATAGTCAGGAAGTAGAGGACCCTATGTTGAATGCGCTCTTGAGTTTGGTGAGATTACCGACCCTCTCTCCGACTTGATGTCATCTGTTCTCTTCCATTTGTATTTAATTGCTTTATTAGTTTAAGTTTTTGTTTATTAAACCTCATATTTTCTGTTCTTTCTAAGCGAGGTCTCAATATGAAATGTCTATACTAATTTACGATTTCTCTGTTTCAGTTGCTGTTTTGTCGCAGGTTACTCACGTTTGTGTCATTCCAGTTTGCGGGTTTACCCCCTACTTATCCAATGAACTCTTATGCTGTGCCTGGAGGAGACATGAGGTCTTCGCTTGCAGAAAACTGGAGGGTCGTTCTGCAAGAATGGGATGTGCCAGTGACAGAGGAGGAGGGTCGGCAATCTCCCCGGCTTTGATTTCTGGTCGCCGGAGAAAAATTGTTTAAGTTAAGTACACCATGTCTAGACTAACTAGTTAGACCTGTTCACTCCGAGGCCTTAATACTTTATTGTATTTTATTTGAATACATTATCTTTAAGATATATGTTGGTTTAACTAAGTACTTGGTTGGTAAATTGTAAATGACTGGCCGCCGCTACTGTAACCTGGAAGATGTTTAATTTGGCTTATGCCTTGGGGCAGTCCCTCTACGCCAGTAGTTTGGGGGTGGGAGTTGCCTTGCTTACTACAGTGGGACCTATGCGCTACTGACTGAACAGTGCCTGCTGACCCTAGCCATATTTGACCAGCCGATTGACTTGACCTGGCCTTGATCAAGACACCCGTCTAACCAGAATAAAGGACCAGAGAGGTGTGTTACTAGCTGCAGGGCGCAGTGTGCAGTATCGCTCAACCTCCAGGACTCCTGTCTCCTGGTAATACGGGATGCCACGCACGGCAAACACATGTGGGAGAGTTCTCCCTGGTCCAAGATGGAATGAACCAGGGGTGGCTGCACCATTCCCTATCATAGGCTTTGGTGCACCAGGAAGCCATTTTGTCTCATCCTCACTGGTGACCCCTCCAGTATGGCTAGCCCTCTGGTCCAGCTCACCAGATCATTGAGATCTCAAGCCCCTGAGTAGTGGGTAACCCGACAGAATCCGACACATTCATGTACGTACATGAATGTGAAAGTAGGTCAGTGACCGTGACGTAATCAGTGACCTTGACGAAACCACAAACCGCAACCAATGTCCACAACAACATAATCAATACCCGGAAATCATTAACCTACTTTCACATGTGCATTTTATGTTCGTACATGACGCATCATAAGAGAAATAATGAAACAAATGATGTACTACAGACGAGTATCCCCTCCAATGCAGGTGACAGGTGACATAGATTAATGATCACAACCTTGTCGAGAGTGAAAGCAGGTTAATGACCACGAGGCAACCACTAGACCATAGCTAACGATGACTAGCACACACACCTTGCGGTTGAAAATGGTGCATCATAACAGAAAGATGACCACTGAAAGTGATTAACTAATCAATATCCGTATCCGAAATCATTACTCATAACCAGTGATGTACAGACGAGTATCCCCTCCAATGCAGGTTGACATAGATCAATGATCACCGCGTAATCACAAAACCTTGTCGAGAGTGAAAGCAGGTTAATGATCATGATGGTAACCACCAGACCGTAGCTAACGATGGCTAACATACATACCTTATGGTTGAAAATGGTACATCAAAAACAGAAAGATGACCAATATCCGTAACCGAAATCATTACCCGTAGGCAGGTGCTACAGATGACTCACCCGCGGCTCCTCCCATCCACACCACAACATTCACCATGTTTAAACTTGTACCGAGATCGAGAATTGATTCTGTTACAGACGAGGGAAACCATCTCTCCTAATGACTGAAACTGTCAAAATCAATAATAAATAGGTCACACAGGTCTGCTAATGACCGATAATTTCTGCTCCTCTCTCACCGCACCAGAGATAAGAATACAATGAAGTGTAAAGGATTATAAAAACTCGTTATACAATATATGCTTTTATTTTTGATTGTATAAACACTATACAATGCGCTCCCCCACCACACACACACACACACACACACACACACACACACACACAACACACAACACACATACACACACACACACACACACACCACCACCCTCTTCCATACCCTCCCACCCCCACCCCGCAATATTCACCATGTTTAAACTTGTACCTGGATCGAGAATTGACCCTGTTACAGACGAATGATCATCCCTCCTAATTAATCATAATCCATAAATGTCCCTCTAATGATGTCTAATACACACACCTAAAGGGTTCCTCTCACCCCCCCCTCCAAACCAACCCTCCTTCCCTTCCTACTGCCCCTGCCCCACATTGCTCCATACCCAAAGCAATAATAGTAAGAAAAAGAAGCAAACAAACAAATCACAAGTCCTACTTAAGAAGATAATACAGCCCTGCACTGAAGTGCCAGTGATCACCCCTCCTAATGAATGATGCAATCATAATCCAACCCAATGCCAGGTGTCACTGATGACCCACCTCCCTCATCACCCCTCCTCCCCTCCACACCCGCCCCGCAATATTCTTCGTGAATTGGACCCTGTTACAGACGAGTGACCACCCTCCTAATGAATGAAACTAACACAAATAACAGGCTTAAATTTTCTATATAAATGTAAAATGCGATTACCACTATTTCATATGTTTTATTCTATTTAGAGAGCATTAATAGGGTTTTCAAGGTATCTACACATACCGCGCACATCCGCGTCAGTGATGAGTGCGGCGCGTGCGGGAATATAGAGCCCCTCGTCTAAGCTGCGGTCAACATTACAGGGAGAAATATTATCTGACGACGAAGAAGACGTGATAACGTAGGCAGTTTACATGCTGAATGAATATAATGTAACCGCCAAGTAAAAGTTTGTTAACAAGGCTGAGAATGGGTTTACTGATGACAGCTAAAAGTGCACCACATTGTGAGGAGTGCCATTGGCGGTCGCACATTTAGTGGGAAAATGTATAGCATTCTCAGACGTATGTACTTGTCTCGCTGGAAAATGTATCGGAGGATTGGGTATATTTGTTTATTTCTTCTTTAATAACAAGGTTAGATGGTACTTTTATGCAAAAAATACATATATTGATACCATTGGTAAGCATTATTTGTCATTTAAGAATAAAAATTACACTTTTACATAAGGAAATTTGGTAAATTACTAGCATGTAATGGCTCGGATGCGGTTGCTAGTATTTATAAGCCTCTATCGGAATCTGAATGCTCCTTCCGACGGAGGTGACATGCCCGCAAGACACCAAATCGTGCCCTGTTACCGTCGTATTTCTGTCTGCGAATGGGAAAAAAATAAATAATTGCGAGGAAAGCGAGAAGCAAAACTTGAATGTGAATGATGGAATTATAAATTCTGACAAATTATCGTGGCAAATGTTTGTACTATGATGATTGTATATTGTCATACGAGTAATTATCTATTTTATACTACTAATGAAAGACATATTACTGTTTTATCAAATTTTATGTTTTCTTCGCAAGGGAAACCTCCAAGCTTGATATGGCTATAAGCATCACCAATTCTAAGTCAATCAATGTCAATACATATTTAGTGTTGTGTGAAGTTATGTTATAGCTCCAATTATGATTATAATCACCATTTTTTACATCCTCGCGGTAAATACAGCATCGCGCTTAGTCGAGGGGAGAGGGGAGGAGGAGCAGATTTAGGAGAAGGGTGAGGCCTCGCCAACAAGATATGGCATGTTTGATAGGGAGAACAGACCATGAGCTAGCGGAACGAGTGGGTGTGAAGAACGATGTACTACGAAGATAACAACCGAGGCGAGCATTTCTAAAACTTTTTAGCTATCTAGAACATGGGGGTTTACCTTGGTCAAATGATTGAAGGGGTGCGATTTTCATGGTAGATATTCATTAACTATGCAGTTCTTCACGAAAGGAGGCGAGAAAAGTACTTCCATGGTGTCGCTCTATTGTTCGCCTCTTCCTCACTTCACACGTCCATTAATGGTTTTACTATGTCGGTGAAGTCATTATCTCGTGACAAGCAGGGGTATTCCCTGATACCTGTCTGTGGTCGTCCGTTATCTGGATATTGCCTGGAGCATTGTCAGAGTTTAGGAAGGCATCTTTAGATAAATAAGACTTCTTGTTAAAGATGATAGCATGCTATAAACATTTTAACACTTACATATATTTCCCAAGTCTGAAAAAAACTGCTCAGTTCATATACATTTACTTCAATAATCGTCCTTGTATTTGAAAAAAGGGCATTTTGCTTTCTCTAAGTTATGAAAAGAAGCTTTTCCCTCCCTTATTATGAGGTAATGCGAATATTTTTTTCTCCTAAACAAATGCTTTTTACTTGTCATTTAGAAAATATTGCTTCGGTTGCGGCTTTTTCCTCTTTAGGACTGTGATTTTCAACCCTTTCTCTATAACTTACCTCCTCGACTGTATGTTGCTCGTCATATACCCCTTTACTGCCATGTAAAACAAGAATATCTAATGTAGACACACAACAAGAAAGCACCTTTATTTTTTTTTATTTTGCAAAGAACGTTTTGATTAAGAAATATAATATATAGTTGTTGATAACTCGGTTTAAGAAAAAAAAAAAAAACGCATCAGTTGGAAAATCACATGCTGTCTGCTAAGATCTATCGCATCGCGGGTGTCATGTATATTTACTCCCTCTGGTAAAAGTACCCATGGTCAAAAATCTCTGCTTTAGGCTAATTTGTGTGTGTCTTTGTCCAATATGCGAACAATTATAAAAGCATTATATCATGAGGGGCAAACAAGTTATATTATTTTACCTCAATTTTTTTTTTCATATTTCATAAAAGTTCTTGGTTTTGATAAAGAGTCAATTGTTAAAAGGGGAAAATGTGTTAACAATTAATCAAAGCCTTTTTTTTATTTTTGAAGATCGAAATAGTTTACATGGGTCTTTAACAGTTTTCGTCACTGCAGCAACTAGTGGCATAGTGAAAAATTATAAGTGAAGGATGTTTTCTTCATTTGGCATGCTTGTATATCAAGTTCTTCAGAAAATGTGGAAGAGGTCAAGTAGCAAGTTTTATTCAGTGTCGACTTAAAGATATTTTCTCTTTGTAAAAGATTTAAGAAAATATATGCATGTATTACTTAATAAGTGGTGTCTGAATGCGCAAACAATATTTGCTACCGTTGCATCGTTCTTTTTCTTCCTATATATGCGTAGCCAGGTACTATAGACAATTTCGAGGAGGGGGAGTAAATTGTTGAAGAGCTAGTCCACTTTCTGTGCTGATATCATCATAAAACGGAGGATGTATTGTTATGCGATCTCTTATGGAAGGATACACTCGTCTGTATATAGTTATACATATGGGTCTTAAGGGAAAACTAAAACTGCATTGTAGATTGTAAAACATCGAGAAATGCGGCAGGAACATTTTAGGAAATATACCGCATTGTCCCTTGAGGTTAATTAGCAAAACATAACTGAGTCAACACATGGGACAGGTGGTGACGGTAGTTGGTAGATAATTAGGTGTTCAGGCGTAAATATGAGGGGGAAACCCGTCTTTGACCTGGTGTAGATACCTTGAAAACACTATTCAGGCTCTCTAAATAGAATCAGACTAGCGTCTTTTCAGTCTATTAGGTAATTAACCTGTTAGTTTTATAAGTATGAAACGTGCAAAGTATGAAATATTGGTTATCGCATTTACATTTACACAGAGACTTTAAGACTGTTATTTGTGTTATTGCCTCTTAGGACGTGTGTTTGTGTAAGCTTGAGAGTCATAATAAAGGCATATGGGGGAGGAGGGGAGTGATGATGGAGGTGGGGTCGTCAGCGACAACTGACAGCGGGCTATCATATTGATCGTGTCACGCTCATTAGCTATAGGTGTGATCACTCACCTGTAATGCTTCAGTGCAGAGCTGTATTATCTCCTTAAGCAGGACTTGTGACTGGTGATTTGTTTGTTTGCTTCTTTTTCTTACTATTATTAGTTTGTAATGGGGTATGGAGGAATGTGGGACAGGGGCGGTAGGAAGGGAAGGAAGGATCACATGTTTTCGGGTCAACACCTTGAATTTGGTCATTACCCGGCCTGACTTCTATCCGTCTTTCCCTTGGTGGTTATTTGTTATTGGTTATGAGGGGTGATCATTCGTCTGTAACACGGCCATTTGTCAAGTCAGTTACAAGTTCAAACAATAGTTATACATATGGGCAAGTAGTGACGCTAGTTGGTAGATAATTAGGTGTTCAGGCGTAAATACGAAGGGGAAACCCGTCTTTGACCTGGTGTAGATACCTTGAAAACCCTATTAATGCTCTCTAAATAGAATAAAACCAGCGTCATTTCAATCTATTAGGTAAATAACCTGTTGTATAAGCCTAAAATTTTCAAACGTATGAAATATTGGTTATCGCATTTACATTTACACAGAAAATTTAAGCCTGTTATTTGTGTTATCGCCTCTTAGGGCGTATGTTTGTGTAAGCTTGAGAGTCATAATAAAGTACAACAAGAATTTCATGATCCTTTTCAATAAACTATATTTTTATTATGAAGATGTCTTTGGGATGTAAGAACGGCTAGTATAACACGTTAAAATATGAGAGGAGGTCGCAGGCTTATCAGTCGTTCTGCGAAATTAAGTCATTTCTTTTGAATTATTCTTATTAGGTCTGCACCTTTGTTATATTATGCATTTGTAAAAAAAAAAATAAAGATACTGATTATAATCTTTGCGATTATTTCATCTGAGCAAGAAGAGGTGGTTGTTTAGGTGTTCAGGCATAAATACGAGGGGGAAACCCGTCTTTGACCAGGTGTAGATACCTTGGAAACCCTATTAATGCTCTCTAAATAGAATAAAACCAGCGACTTTTCAATCTATTAGGTAATTAACCTTTTAGTTTTATAAGCATGAAAGGTGCAAACATATGAAATAGTGGTAATCGCATTTTACATTTATATAGAAAATTTAAGCCTGTTATTTGTGTTAGTTTCATTCATTAGGAGGGGTGGTCACTCGTCTGTAACAGGGTCAATTCTCGATCCGGGTACAAGTTCAAACACGAAGAATATTGCGGGGCGGGTGTGGAGGGGAGGAGGGTGATGAGGGAGGTGGGTCATCAGTGGACACTGGCATTGGGTTGGATTATGATTGCATCATTCATTAGGAGGGGTGATCACTGGCACTTCAGTGCAGGGCTGTATTATCTTCTTAAGTAGGACTTGTGATTTGTTTGTTTGCTTCTTTTTCTTACTATTATTGCTTTGGGTATGGAGCAATGTGGGGCAGGGGCAGTAGGAAGGGAAGGAGGGTTGGTTTGGAGGGGAGGGTGAGAGGAACCCTTTAGGTGTGTGTATTAGACATCATTAGAGGGACATTTATGAATTATGGTTAATTAGGAGGGATGATCATTCGTCTGTAACAGGGTCAATTCTCGATCCAGGTACAAGTTTAAACATGGTGAATATTGCGGGGTGGGGGTGGGAGGGTATGGAAGAGGGTGGTGGTGTGTGTGTGTGTGTGTGTGTGTGTGTGTGTGTGTGTGTGTGTGTGTGTGTGTGTGTGTGTGTGTGGTGTGTGTGTGTGTGTGTGTGTTGTGTGTGTGTGCGCGAGCGCATTGTATAGTGTTTATACAATCAAAAATAAAAGCATATATTGTATAACGAGTTTTTATAATCCTTTACACTTAATTGTATTCTTATTTCTGGTACAGTGAGAGAGGAGCAGAAATTATCGGTCATTAGCAGACTTGTGTGACCTATTTATTATTGATTTTGACAGTTTCAGTCATTAGGAGAGACGGTTTCCCTCGTCTGTAACAGAATCAATTCTCGATCTCGGTACAAGTTTAAACATGGTGAATGTTGTGGTGTGGATGGGAGGAGCCGCGGGTGAGTCATCTGTAGCACCTGCCTACGGGTAATGATTTCGGTTACGGATATTGGTCATCTTTCTGTTATGATGTACCATTTTCAACCATAAGGTATGTATGTTAGCCATCGTTAGCTACGGTCTGGTGGTTACCTCGTGATCATTAACCCGTTTTCACTCTCGACAAGGTTTTGTGATTACGCGGTGATCATTGATCTATGTCAACCTGCATTGGAGGGGATACTCGTCTGTACATCACTGGTTATGAGTAATGATTTCGGATACGGATATTGATTAGTTAATCACATTCAGTGGTCATCTTTCTGTTATGATGCACCATTTTCAACCGCAAGGTGTGTGTGCTAGTCATCGTTAGCTATGGTCTAGTGGTTGCCTCGTGGTCATTAACCTGCTTTCACTCTCGACAAGGTTGTGATCATTAATCTATGTCACCTGTCACCTGCATTGAAGGGGATACTCGTCTGTAGTACATCATTTGTTTCATTATTTCTCTTATGATGCGTCATGTACGAACATAAAATTCACATGTGAAAGTAGGTTAATGATTTCCGGGTATTGATTAGGTTGTTGTGGACATTGGTTGCGGTTTGCGGTTTGTGGTTTCGTCAAGTTCACTGATTACATCACGGTCACTGACCTACTTTCACATTCATGTACGTACATGAATGTGTCGGATTCTGTCGGGTTACCCACTACTCCCCTGCACTGCGGCAAGGTGGCTTCCGTTAGGGGGGTGCTGGCCTGGAAAGGCCAGCACGAGAGTTCATCTGCTGGACAGGCATGTTTTTGGCTGATGTCATGTCCATTTTAGCATCAGGTCTCACAAAGTCAACCTGAGCTTTGCATTTTCTCTTGCCACTTGAAGCCATGTATGGCTTCAGATTGACTGCTGTAGTCTGGGCCTTGCACGGTTCATTAACATTTAAATCTCTTTGTTGTGGGGGGTTTGAAATGTTTGCCATAAATATAACAGTTATTTCATGCTCTCACGCCGCCACCCACCACCGAGTCCAACAAGGGGAAACTATATGTTAGAACTAATGTCTACCCCCCCTACAGGGGTGGTGAGAGGATATACGTAGCCAATGACCATTGTACCGCCACTCACGAGACAAGTGTGAGTGCCAACAGCGACACTGACTGCTTGACCCTAGCCTCCCAAAGGAGACCAGCCGATTGATCTGACCGGGCCGAGATCAGACCACCCGTCTTGCTGGAATACAGGACCAAAGAGGCGTGTTGCTAGCCGCAGGGTGTACTCATGCAAAGCATCACTCAACCTCCAGGATTCCCGTCTCCACAGCACACAGGGATGCCATGCACGGCAAACACGTGGGTAGATGTGAACCCCTGGGGAGACCCCAGAGAGGATGTCCTTCCACCTACAAGATAGGCATCATTGTTTGGAAAACTTTCTTCTTCCCTCTACATCCAAACAGTCCTCACAGAGGGAGCTCTAGTCCTGCACCTCAAAGAGGAGGTTCCAGTGGCAGGCCCACATGCTGCTAATTTTTGGCGAGCATGTGGTATAAATACTATTCATCACAATGAGCTGTAGTTTGAAAGCCCTGGGGGAACACTGAAGGACCCTGATAGGACCTTTGTAAGGGCACAATAGAGGCTGGCGGTGGGCATCATCGTGTAGAAAAAAGAAATCCACTCCTCGTGGGCGATAGGTCTGGTGGGAGTGAATTGCCGGACTACCTGGCGAAGGTCCTCTAGCTGAGTGTTGCTCGAGCCGTCACCGGGGAAGAATTCTCCGGCACAACAAGGGGCAACCATATACCATCTCGGCTTCAGAATGGGCGAGATCCTCCTTAGGAGTTGTTCCGAGCCCAAGAAGCACCCAGGGGAGCTGTGGTGCAACGGATGGTTAGGGCTCTCTTGAGGGATTGATGCCATCTTTCATGACGCTAAGGAGTTGCGCTAGAGCCCTCCACTGCTCTGAGTTGAAACTCACTCCCCTATTGGACGTTATGTGTTCCAGGAGACTGAAACAGGCGATCCAGGAGCCGAGGAGTGCCTGGGCGCATGATCTGGTGTTCGCAGCCTCCATGATGATGTTAAAGATATACCTTTTTCCTTCCGATGGTAGGAGAAGTCCAACGACGTCCACATGGTTACGGCCAAAACGTCATGTGGGCTGGGGCAGATTGTGGATAGGTGGTTTGGTGTGGTGATGGATCTTGCTGCGCTGGCACTGCTTGCAGCTCCTTACCCATTATCAGAGATCTGTCTTCATGGAGTGTCACGCAAACTTCTCTGCAACAAGGTTTGTAGTTCTGCGGATGGGTGGGTGAGCCAATCCATGGATGAGGTCGAAGATGTCCCTCCGGAATGTGGTAGATACGAGGGGGCAGGGATGGCCAGTACTGACATTGCAGAAGACAGGCGTACCTCCAATGGTGACTTTATTCCAGTGAAGGTTGGTAATGGCCGTGACATAGGCCATGGTCTTGGGATCTCGCTGTTGTTTTGGCACTAGATCCTTGTAGTCAACCCCGAGCTGGATGGAGGAGATCTTGATGCATGAGAAAGAATCGGCGACTGGATTCTGGGAACCCGTGAGGTGTCTCATAATGCAGCCCATCTCGGCGATAGCTGAGAGCTGTCGTTGCTGCCACTCTGACCAACCATCCCCTGACTTGGAAAGGGCATTGACCAGGGACTTGTGGTCTGTAAAAATCGCTTAAGACGTACCTTCGAGCATGTGGCGGAAGTGTCACATGGCCTGAAGTACTGCCAGAAGCTCTTTGTCGAATGTGCTGTACATCCGCTCGGCTGGCCGGAGGTTCCAGCTGAAGAATGCTAGGGGCTGTCGTCTGCCATGTACTTGTTGCTCCAGGTGGGCTCCTACTGCAACTTTGCTGGCATCTGTGGTAAGGCAGAGCTGGGAGTTGGGGTGATAGTAGTTTATCATCCCTAGGAACTGCTAGACTCCCTTGATGGTCATTGGGGTAGGGAATGGAGTATAGCATCGACCTTATTGGCTTGTGGCGGGACGCCCTGGCCCTAGATCTTATACCCCGGGAAAATCGATGCTGCTGGTGCTGAAAAGACCTTTCTCTGGACTGTCTTGGTGTAGGACTTTGCAGACAGGCTGCTGGTGTTCCTGATGGTCTCATGAGAATATGATAATGTCATCAATGTTGACCATGCAGAAGTGGAATACATAGCCTTTAAGGAGATCCTATTTCGAAAATGTGCGGGTTTGTCACCTATAATGGCTGTCAAGTTAGTGATATTTGGCATGGGGTAAGGGTTCTGCCTCAGTGATGAGGTTGAGTCGCCGATAATCGCCGCATGGGCGCCACAAGTTGTTTGACTTCCGGACCATGTGGAGAGGGGATGCCCATGGAATGGCAGCCTTGGAGCAGTTGCAGTGGAGCATTATACAGCATCTCTGGCCTCAGGCGATGGAAACAAGAGTGGACTGGGGGTCCTGTTGTTTTGATGTGGTGGCACACTCCATGTTTCACTGCTGCTCCTGGGTTAGTGTGGCAGATCTCTGGCTTGAAGACTGAAGGGAAATTGTTGAGCATGTCCCTATAGGCATCTTCAGTGAGGCAGCACATGTTGATGTCAGGAGGACCTTGAATAGAGACTGCATTGACCAGGAGTAGAGTGAAGTCTCCGTGTTGATGAGCCGGCATATTCTCATACCAACCACCAGGTTGTGGTGTGAGAGGAAGTCAGCTCCAAGTAGTGACCGGATCACATCAGTGATGAGGGAACTCCAAGGGTAAGTGCACCCGGCGAGGCGTATGGTGATGTCTCTGGAACCACAGGAGTTGATTGGAGTTCCATTGGCAGCAACAAGCCTCTGTGGGTCATTGGCAGCTCATTTGTCAGATTGCGTAGCTGGGAAAATGGAGAGGAAGGCTCCAGTATTGACAAGAAAATGCTTTCCGGTTCTTTCGTCGAGGATGTGGAAACCGTTGTGGGGGCAGTCGACTGTGTTGATCATGGTTGTGGCTGCGTTGCTTATCAGCCACCTTACGCGTTTTTTGGATGCCCTCGTGGCCTCCACCTACATCCATCAAGACAATATTAGGCTGTGCTCCCATACCGCTTGTGGTAGGAGCAAATGCTGTCTGCAGCCAGGAATGGGGTGAAAGGAGCTGTTGGTTGAGCGCGGGCTTGCCGATGTACTTCCATCAGTGCGTTGGCTCTGGTGAAGAGAACATCAATGGCCGTCTCGTCAGAGTCGTGGAGCTTCTCCCTGATGTTGCCGGGGAGAGAGCAGAGCCAAATCTTTTTTTTAAGATTCACTTCGTGGACGTTACCTTGTGTATTTTTGGTGGGAAGGCAGCATAGGTTGGTGATTTCTTTACAGACTTACAATCTCCAAGTGGTGTGCTGGGGATGTTGAAGATTTGTCACGCCCCCTCTGACGGAGAAAGTGAAAACTCCTGCAACAGCTCCTGATTCAGCCTGTCCTATTCAATGTCGTCCGGTTGGCTACCTAACCAGGGTGTGTCTGGGGGCCTTAGTGTGCCTGCCTTATGGGGCATTTGAGATGCCTTCTTTACTAGGGACTGGTATGACAGACCATCTCATGACTTCCACTCTAGGAAATCTTCTATAGGAAACGAATAGGCAGGTAGGAGCCCTCCTTTTTGACGCCTTAAGCCACCTTACCCCATTCTGTCTAAATTAGCACCTGCTAGACTGAACCTTGACCCGTCATATCACCCAAGCTATGGCATGACCATGGGCCATGTCATAAAATTGGCATATGCTGGAGAGCCCATCTCTTGTGAGGTGGCTCTCCAGAAGATATTCACGATCACTGAGGTGGCAGTCACACACCTCTTTAAAATCCACAATGGCTTCAAAGTGACAGTAGAACGGTGTCACTGCCCTTGACATTTACAAGCCTCCCGAGTCATGAATCAGAAACTTCTTACATGTGGGATCATGATGTTCAGTCCCAACCTACAATATAGAACCAGAGTGCTTTATTCAGATCGAACAATGCTTAAACTGCTACAGGTTTGAACATAACAAACACTCAGGCACACAAACAGAGAGATGCTCTCGTTGTGGTGGCGAAGGTCACTTCTTTGGCACACGCAGGAGAGCATCTCGGCTTCCGCCAGAGTAGCAGTTGTAATTGGCAATCAAGCAGGACAGTAATACCACAAGAAATCCCAGCTTCAAAAACCAAACAAACTGCTCCTTCCTATGCCACAACAGCCGCCACACTGCCTGCCCAGACTAGCACCCAGACGACCCACATCTACCTCCAGACAACTCTGCCTCCACCTCCCAACTCAACAACACATTCACACCTAACACAAACCCAAAAATACAAGCCATCTTACATATAGCTCTCATTGCTGTAAATACAAAGAAATTCGTAAATATTATCCCTATCATGTTACAGAGAAACGGCTTACCCAGCATTGTTGTCCCAGAGGAGATCTTCGAAGACGACAATTTATACATCCATGAATACACCACAACATCACAAGCCACAGCAACTGAGATGACAAACACACGCAAACAGATGTCACCAACAAACAAGCATGCCAAAAAAGACAAAAAAAGGATCCCCAGTCCCGCAACCTCGTCGTCATATGGATGAAATCATCCTTGACGACGAGAGTAGCGGCTCTGAAATCGACGTCAAAGTCGTTCCTGAAGCCGAGGAAGAGCTCCCTCTTCCCTTGAAAGGAGCCGTTGCCATGCTCCCTTCTAGGGACTTCCGCCCTGTGTCCTGCTCGCAGGACTCTCTCCCTGACCTCGAGGAACCGTCGATCGGGGCTCGATCATCACCACGCAAGTTAAACCCAGGTAAAATGGGTCTACCCTGAGTGGCATGCTAAGGATCGTTCAGGCAAATGTACCATCATTTTTTTCGATCCGTAATACTTTTTACGACTTTCTAGAAAGAGAACGCCCAGTTGTGGTCCTACTGAATTCTATATCTATCACCAATGGCTATAGAATTCGGCACTATGGTTACACATCCAGGCAATCAGGGGACAGATTGCAAATTGGGTCCTGTATCCTCATAAAATCCACCGCCACTCACGAGTTCCTCACCCTCTCATTCAGCCACCCTGACTTCATGGCAGTCAGGTTATTCACCCCGCAGGGCAGTGGAAAGGGTAATGATCCTTTCCACTGCCTATATGAAACCAAACACTAATTTGCCTCTTGCAGACTTCAACAAATTATTTAAATTATGCAAACCGCCCAGCCTTCTTTGCCGAAAATATCAACGCTACCCACACGACACTACACCACAGCACTACCAATGCACACGGTAGGTAATTCTTTTCTATTTTTGAAACCAAAGACTCCACTACATAAGACTCAACTTCTTCACCTCATACACAAATAGAGGAAGGGGCCGCCCTGATCTCGTTTTCGGGAACAGGGCAGCACTTGCCTACCACACACACCTACAATCCGGTCCGAACGTTGGTTCAGACCACATACCCATTATAATTAAAATTACCACATCACCCAAGCAGACTGGGAGAAGTTTAAATCCAAATTAAATTATCAAAACTTCCAATTTAATCTTGACGGGATTGATTCCCAAGCAAAAGATGGGCATTGGAATTACATCTTCGCCTGCATCGCCTCAACTATGCTGAGCCCATCCCCAGGTCTCAGTATAAAACTCGCAAGTCACTTCAGCCACCTGAAAAGACAAAACGTCTCCTGACCTGTTTTCGAAGTCGTTTTACTCAAAATTTAAACAGATTAAACCATGTTCGATGGAACTTATCTATTCTAAGAAGACAGGAAATCGATAGTCTTGATAACGACCAACAAAAATATTGGTCACATTTAGTTA
>NC_051424.1:14008868-14010922 GCF_015228065.2 Penaeus monodon
GGAAAAAGTCCATAACTAAAAATCATATGGAATGATTTTGATTTCAATACACCTGAATATTCTTGTACCAACATTTTATAATGTGTCGAAATATGAACCCTTAAATGCAGGTAACAACACACCATCGGCAATTGGAAGTCATGTGATCTGAACCATGTCAGAGCAGCTCTTTTTACATCTTCATCCGAGGGAAAATTGGTACATATCAATGATTTTTTAAAAGTTTGGAAAACAAAAAGAAGTCGGATGGGGCTAAATTAGGCTGTAAGGTGGATGTCTGATGATTTCCCATCGAAATTCATGTAATACAGCTCTTGTCTGCCGAGCACCGTGAGCGGGTGCATGTCGTGGTCAAATCTTGCAATGATGTTATAGAGGGATGACATATATTCAGCAAGACAACTAGCTGTTAAGGAGGTCTTTATCGATAACACCAAAAAATGCATGTGCAATGTTTCCAATTGCGTTTATAAGACCATGGTGAGGGCAGGAATGATTGCTGGTAGTGAATTTACTCAAGTCATCTATTGTGGTATTCAGGATGTGAGTGAGAAACTCTCTGTACCATTCAAAATCTTATCATGATATATGTATGATCTTAGTTGTATAGACTTGGCATGGTGAAATCTTGCAAGCGAAGAGAACTCTAATAAAGACTGAGTATTAGTTATCTCTACAAGATTAGTGACAGGGAGGGTTACACTAAGACCTTCTGTAATAGTGCCAGGGACGTTCTGTTGGGCGCCACTAACAGAGAGGCAGCACCTAGGACTTGGAGTCAGGATGATGCATTGCTACCAGAGAACTGTTCTACTAAGTACTTATTAGCAACCTTGGTCAAAGTGGAGCCATGTCTGTGTCTCATCCTTTAAGCTCATACAAAGTGCCTAGTTATTGCAACACTTTAGTACCTTATAGGGCACATTGAAGATAGGGGCTAGCTTGGGCAGAGGAAAGTTTGTGGACTTTGTGCTCTAAAAGACTAGTGCAACAACCTCAATTGTCTTAATCCTTGCTATCTTAGGTTGGTTTGCAATTATCTTGTCCCTGAATAAGGCTGGTTTGCTTTTCCTTACCTAACATAAAAGCTTTTCGTTGTCTGATAAGTAGTGTCTTGGTGTAGTTGTCATCATAGTTAGGATCTGGTGGCTTCCCATGTAAGAGCACATAAGGGAGTATTTTGTCAACACCAAATAGGAGGAATTGAAGGATCACCCAGTGAAGAATGATAATTGCAGTTAATAGCTGATTGTACAATGAGTAAATAGAGGTCCCAGTCATCATCGTGGTCAGTAATCATAGTTCTCATTAAGTTTAAGATAGACTTATTCAGTCTTTCTGTAATACCATTAACCTGGGGTCAGTATGGGAGACAATTGCCCCAGCGAGATATTCGCTGTGACTGCACTGGTTACGAGATGTCTGTCAGTCCCCATGGCTTGGGAGCTGATCCCAGCATTAAGAACAGCCTCCTTCTCTGGGACTTTGCCAGGTCTCAGAGAATGAGGATCTCTGGCTCCTGGTATCAGCACTCCAAACTGTATCGCTGGACATGGTATAGTGATACAGGTACAGTGGGCAAGAAGATCGACCACATTCTTGTCAGCATGTGATGGAGGATCCTCCAGAATTGCAGTGCAGAGTTCTGTGGCAATGACTATAGGCTACCCTTCGGGTCCACTTCAAAACTCATCCCTCAGCCACTCTAGGGTGTTCCACTTGGACAGACTGATGGAGGAGTGTGCCTGTGGGTTCACCACAGTCACAGAACTTGAAAACCTGATGGACCCTATTGCTCTGTGGGAATCCTTCAAGCGTGGAACACTGGAAGCAGCGTAGGAATCCACTGGCATATGCCCATTTGCAAGGCAGAATTTCATCTCCCTGGAGACTCAGGAGGCCAGTGAAGCATGTCGCATGGCTCGGCTGAATGGCAATCAGTCTTGTGTCTCTTTGTTCTAGGCTCGACACTACTGAAAGGAAGGAACGTCATCGGATCTTGCTGAGGGTTGAGCCTTTTGTAATGACCTTCGCCCTGTCTACCAAGTTTGAGA
>NC_051424.1:14011022-14016022 GCF_015228065.2 Penaeus monodon
AGAAGTATTGGTTTGGGGAAAACTTCACCCTGTCCTAGCCATACTGGAATCCAATTACTACTAGGTTGCAAGGCAGCTTTCTGTCTTGCAGAAAGTACAGTAGCATGTCAGTGGAGAAGGACCTTGGGCTTAAATATTTTCAAGCCTGATAACAGCTAAAAAATATGTTATTTGTGTGGAATAGTACAATGGGACACACACCTTCAGACAATAAATGCTCACTGCAACTTATGAATTCATTACAGAAAGTCTGTAAATAATACAGAACTTGCATGAGGCACTTGAATCACCTGGCTGGGGATTGGAATCTGCACTCATTTCTGGTGCATAGGACTTATATACTGATGAGAGACAAGACACAGAAGGACAGAATGTAGTAAATGACAAAATAATTCAAGCAGTTGTATCAGATGAAGCAACCAGAGATTAGGTGACGTCATGGTCCCGGTGCACGATCCTCTCAGTAGCAAGGAACCTCTTACCCTGACTTTGGTTAGAGAGAATAAGCGACGTGCACACACAATGGATGATGATCAAGCTGACCGGTGGAAAAGCACTTTGTATTTGTGGCATCCGTACTGAACTACAGTAAACCCAATAATTGCATGTCAAATTGGCTAGCATCTGTATGTCTAGTGCAATTCCCCTGGACGTGTCGATTGTTGAGATCGTTCCTCTGAAAGGGAAATGGGATTAATAGGACAGAAGCAGTCACTGAAATGTTGCACTACTAAGCATACCATACTCACTCTCAGTCATCAGATACATATCAGATTTATCATTGACTAGATCCAGATTCACTCTTAGTAGATCGATAGTTTTTTCCCCTGTGATTCATGTCATTATAGAATGCCACTGTAAGTTTGGGCTATTAGAAGCCTACCTGATCCTCGAGAAGGCATTTGACATTATACATTGTGAATTACTCTAGAAGATCCTATCATCATCATTTAACGGTAGGTTCATGTCTGAGCCGCCGTGGTCACAGCATGATACTCAATTGCAGTTTTTCACGTTGTGATGCTCTTGGAGTGAGTACGTGGTAGGGTCCCCAGTTCCTTTCCACGGAGAGTGCCGGTGTTACCTTTTTAGGCAATCATTCTCTCATATTTTATCCGGGCTTGGGACCAGCACTGACCTGGGCTGGCTTGGCCACCCAGTGGCTAGGCAGGCAATCAAGGTGAAGTTCCTTTGCCCAAGGGAAACAACGTGGCGGTCGGTGACTCGAACCCTCGAACTCAGATTGCCGTCGTGACAGTCTTGAGTCCGACGCTCTAACCATTCGACCACCGCGGCCTTGACGATCATGTGCTTCCATGATTTTTCTTGGCAATTTAGAGCGGTGGTTTGCCATTGCCTTCCGCCCGGTGTCTTTTTTTTTTTTTTTTTTTTCGAGTCACCATCTCTATTTACCCGGCACTGACTTGGGCTGACTTGGTCCCCCAGTGCCTAGGCAGGCAATCGAGGTGAAGTTCCTTGCCCAAGGGAAACAACGCGGCGGTCGGTGACTCGAACCCTCGAACTCAGATTGCCGTCGTGACAGTCTTGAGTCCGACGCTCTAACCATTCGGCCACCGCGGCCCCCTGAGAAGATCCTATAGAATCCCCCAAAAAGGTTATTGGCCTATATATCGGTACAAAATATACCCTCTATCCTTTGAATTTAGAATTGAGACAAGAGTGTGTCCCATCACTTACACTTTCCAAGACTTGCATGCGATAGATGTAGGGTAGAGCTGGATCATATTTTGTCCTTTTCTGCTATTCTGTCGGAGCCTCTCGAGACCTAGGCAGTGGCTCTTGATACATTTAAAAATGAGTTGCAACCCTTCTATATCCAAAATCCAAGATTCGGGGCTTTTGGGTTCTGCGAGGGATTTTTTTTTAACTGGAGGGAAAAAAGTGTATTTGAAGTAGAGTAGGGTAGCTCTGAATCACCTCAGCCCTCTGTCTTACCTGACCATATCTCCTCCCAAGACTTTCTATTGTCTGCCAAAATGAGTAAATGAGACAGATTATCAAAAATAGTTATTATGTGTAGCTAAACTTACTAAGACACAGAATCACATGTAACTGGAAGCACTTCAAAACAAACTAAAGTAAAAATGTAAAGTTCTATGTGACTGGCCGGGCACGGAATGCAGTCCACCAAGTGTATTGACAGCCCTGCGCCATCGGGTCAAATGTCTTAAAAGATTAGTTCTTGAAACAACGGACTGGGTTGACAGGAGTCATAAATTTTCGTGATAGGAGTGCTTATAGATGTCGAAGGCTCCGTATTTGAGGGCACCCTTCTGCTTGATGGGTGTATTCTCTTTTTTGGGAATATAAAACTATGAAGCTGTTATTTTTTCAGGTAGTGCTGGGGGAGTATAAATTAGGAGGAAGCAATGGCATTCTACGGCGGGTGGTAACAGGAGTTCAAAGTATCATAACTCACCCAGGTAAAAAAAACAAATCTTTCCGTCTACTTTTAGAGAAATTGTTCATATCTATCTATCTGTCTATCTATCTATTTTTCTATATCTATCTATCTATATATATAGATGTATATATATATACATATATATATAAAATATATATATATATATATATATATATATATATATATATGCATGCATCTGTCTGCCTCGTGTGTTTGTGTGTGTGTGGTTTGTTTGTTGTGTGTGTGTGGTGTGTGTGTGTGTGTGTTGTGTGTTGGTGTGTGTGTGTGTATGTGTGTGTATGTGGTGTATATGTGTGTGTGTGTGTGGTTATATGTGGGTGTGTGTGTGTGGTGTGTGTGTGTGTGTGTGGTGTGTGTTGTGTGTGTGTGTGTGTGTGTTGTGTGTGTGTGTGTCTGTGTGGGGCGTTAAATGAAAAAGTATTTGCGTCCAGTATTGCTTTTTTACACATGTAAATGCGAAATCTAACACTATTTTTTCCCATCTAGACTATGAGGCAGCGAATCCTATTTTTTACGACATAGCCCTCCTCCAAGTGGAAAAAAGTCCCAATTACTACTTTCCTCATGTGAACTTAGTTTGCCTGCTAGACAGTGATATTCTGTACATGAACACACGGGCGTGGGACTGCTACACTGTAGGATGGCAGGGCAAATCAGGAGTGAGTGCTTTTGTTACTAAGTAATGAATTACGAAAGAACAATTGTCACTAAATCATCTTTGACGTAATGCGCTGTATATTAGTATAATGCACTATGTGCAGATTCATAAGCTAATTTGCACTTTCAATACTACTGCGTAATTAGTACGATATCACTATAACAATTTCCACATATTATTCGAAATGGTTTTAAAGCTGCATATATTCAGCCTTGTACAAATGTATCTGTCCCTACAGTTTCTGAAACGCATTGAGGCCAACATCGCTTCGAGGAGGCTGTGTCACATCTATTCTCACGCTTTTCCAACTCCGCTAGTGCCAAGAATCCCACAAATATACTGGTCACACGGCTATCACTTGCTGGAATATCTTTTCAGGTCAGTATTAGAAATACTTTTTTTAAAATTACTGAACTGTTAATATTTATATTGTGTGTGAGAGGTCTCGAAACTCAATTTCTCTAAAACTGTGTTTAGATTAATATCATTTTTTTGTCTGTAAAACAGGACATTTTTTCAAATAATTTTGAGACAGCAGTTTTGCACAGTCCTTTTGTTGAGTCATGTGGTCTAGTAGGTTTAGTACAGCTAATTCTCGACATTCCTGGAGTGCAGAGGTTCTAGTCATAGGAAGAGTTAGTATTTATATGTATCAGTGCGTTATTGCATTATTCCATCATAAATCGATACGTCAGTACATAATGACTAGATTTGAATTTTTATATCAGTATCACCGAGCACTCATAGGGTTTGGAATTCATTTTTTTTTTTTTACTAAACTCGGATGTCTTTATATTTTTTTCTTTAAGAAATACGAAAAAGAAATGTTATGCACAGTCTCACATTGCTCATTACTTTTTAACCAGCCGCGTGCTGATAAACGCAATTTGTTTTAAAATGTTTAAAATGATGTCATATTTACTGTGAAGTGCGGTTAATGGTGTTCTTGATACATCTCCTGGTATTTACATTACTCCTTATAAAGAATGTCTAAAATTTATGCAGGAAAAACAGGTACATAGACGTAACGCTAAGGACCTCCAGCATCTAATGCTTGTTTTATCTACTTACGAGGAGAATTCACCAAATTAATCAATGAATTTCGAATTCGTAGGAAAGCATGTATTAGAAATTACTAATTTAGACCAGTGCCGATCAGTAATGTTAATCTTTCATCGGTATTACTAGGTAAAGCTTTCTCAAGAGTTCTCCCGGACCTGACTCATCGTTTTTATTTTGTTTAAACAACAGCAAAATTACATTTTGTCTTTTTTATACTGACTGCTGTGTGTTTGTGTTCATATACGTAGAGTATATATATATTATATATATATATATATATATATGTTATATATATATATATATATAATATATATATATAAAATATATATATATATATATATATATATATATATATATATTATTATAATATATATATATATATAATGTATATATGTATATATATAATATATATATATATATTTTATATATATGTGTGTGTGTGTGTTGTGTGTGTGTGTGTGTGTGGGGTGGTGTGTGTGGTGGGGTGGGGTGTATGTTGGTGTTTGTGGTGTGTGTGTGTATATGCATACATGCATGCATGTATGTATATGTGTATGTGTGTATAATATATTTTATATATATATATATATATATATATATATATATATATATATATATATATATACATACAAAAATATTTATCTATTAAATATATGAATAGGGAAACAGCCACAGTAGAAAATGAAACTAAATCGTAACGTTTCGAACTCATCATGAGTTCCTTTTCAGACGAATAAACCGAAATGGATACAAGGAGATAATTTTTGCAAGTATATATAGTGATAGAGAGACAGGACGAACAAGAGCTGAATCAGGTTTCAGGGAGATGGTCGA
>NC_051424.1:14018577-14046077 GCF_015228065.2 Penaeus monodon
CCCCACTTTGTTTTCCAAAAATTTGTTTAAATTTGCTTGCATTCGTTTTCCACATTCGTTTAGTCTTCCCGGATATTTTGCTCTTTTCTTTTTTTATGTCAATTTGTAATTTTTTTTATCTTTTGTAATTTCAGTCTATCCACTTTTATGTGTAGGGTCTTTAAATTTTGCATTTTTATCTTCATTGCAAAGTCAAAGTTTATATTTTTTGAAAGTAAACGAAAGCATAATTTCTTGTTTATTTTTTAAACGTATTAAATACCTTTATTTTTAAAGAGTATTTTTCATACACGATTTTTAAAATTATTTGTTTACTAAAATGAAAACACCCATGGAAGGGGGGCCGGTTTTATTTCCAAAAAGATTAAGCGCACTTTCTTTAAACTTTAGACGCTGTTTCTAAAAACAGCTATGTATTGAAACGGGAAGAAATGAATATGCAAATCGGCGAGAGCTTTGCAATATCGTTGTTTTAACTATCTAGAAGCAGCAAATTTGAAAAGTAAAGTTGATATCTTTTCGTCAGACCCAAACATGAAGAAGAAAAAGTGTTACGTTATTCCTTCATTATAGAACTTTAAAATATACGCAAAATCAAAAGAATACAATGAATATAAAAGGGTTTCATCATGTGAGCATGTTGCGGTTGAGAAAAATTAGAGATGGACCATTTTCAGTTGTTTGACTACTAGTAGCGTAGCGTTTTGAATTATAGTTTTTGCATTTAAAAACCTTTTTGAACTACGTCAGCAAAAAGAAATGTGTCTGATTATGAAATACATTTTTTTTTGTAAAATTACTAATGGTAAAACACTATCATTTTTTGTTTTTTTATTTAAAGAACGTAATATGTAAAAAAGGAAGGAAATTTTGGGGAAAAAATATAGACAGGAACTTTCTTTTTTATTAAAACCTTGCCACCCACAATTTTTTTCTAAAAAATTTTTCGTAGTCCCCCCGGGCAGGGGCGACATGTTAATAATTTTCCGGCCCCCCTACAAAATACTTCCCATTTCCTCTTTGATTTTCTTTAACGTTCCGAGGTTTTCTTTTTGCTTTTTCCAGACATTGATTATTTGCCCAGACTTTTCCGTTTGGGTTTTAAGCACAGCCTTGTTTGCCATGGGTTGGATCTCGAGGGGGGTTTGGCACAAAACCATCTCTTAACTCCCCGGGGCAGTTATCCTGTATGAATACGACGTTTCGGGAAAGGGGAAAGGGCATAGTCCTATGACGGGAAAAAACACTTTAATAATTTCGAATTTTTCTCCGAATTGAATCCCCCCTCTATTCTGCATTTCACCAACGCCACGGGGAATATCCACCCCCAAATTTACAAGGCCGGGGGCCACTCTCGCGTTTCGTAGATTTTTTTGTCTTATATCGGGAAAAAATATAGAATGAGAGATTAGAACTAAAATTTTGGGGTACATACGGCAAAAATCTATATGGGGAGTGACTTTCCTACTTCTAATAAAAAAAAAAAGGTTAAAAAGGGGAAAAAGCAATTTTCACACCTTTTTTTAGTTCCCTCCAGCACACACACACGCACCGCACACGCACACGCACAGCACACGCACACGCCCCCCAAAACGCACCAGCACACGCCACGCAACGCACACCACACACACACACAACCACACACACACACACACACCCCCACACACACACAACACACACCCCACACACACACAAAACAAAACCACACACCCCACACAGCACACACAAGGGTAAAGGTTTTTATTTTCTCCATCCCATAATGCGGTTTTATGCTCATGAAGGATAATAAAACGAGTAGTTTTTTTTATTGAAATAAGTGTTTTTTTTGGGGTAAAAGGAAAAAGTCTCACTCTTTATTTCGATCAGTGTCTAGATGGTGCAGCTTCGGAAGCATTTGCAATTCCAGGAATTTGCAGATTTCTTTTTGATTAGCTGCCTACTATATGTTGAAATGAGGCGTTTTTTATTCAAAAAATTGCAAATATCATTTTTATTTTGTGTTAAAAAAAAGGGGGGGAACCCTCCAAGGCTTTGCCTTTTCGATAAAAAATTTCCAAAAAGTCGATTTGAAAAACATTTCCCTACAAAGCCAGCGATAATTTTTACTGCAGTTTTTCCCCCACTTTTTTTGAAAAAAGGAAAAAAAAATATCAAAAGGGTTTTTTTATTTCTAAAAAAAAAGATATTAATTTCAATTGGTGTTTTTATTTACGAATCCCCCTCTTTGTTACAAAAACCCCAGAGTTTTTTCCCCAAATTTATAAAAAAAGTATTTACGTATGTTTGTATCGAGGTGGTTACCCGGGTGTACAAGAATGGGACCCCCCATGGTATTGAAATAAATTTCCCCAACTGTACCCCAAAGACAAAAATCTCATTTTCTCTATCTGGGAGGTCATTACAAGAAAAATGAAAAGAATAAAAGATTTTCTTGTGTTTTTTTCCCCCATATGACCACTTTTAGGAAGTATAATTTTGGGAAAGGGAAGCAAAAAGTTCCCACCCTTATGTTTATGGGAATGACGGGTGATGATTCAGAATCATCTTCGTCTTCCTCCTCATCATTTTCCCCCCGCCGCAGCGAATCATCATCAAACACATCATATTTACATCCTCATCACAGCAGCAGCAGCCGCCCGCAGCGAAAATCATCATCATCATCTCCCCCCAACAGCAGCCGCAGAATCATCCCTCATCATCATCATCATCATCATCATCCCCCCCCCATCACATCATCTTCAGCAGCAGCCGCAGAACTACATCCCCATTATCAATCCCCTCATCAACATCTCATCAACAGCAGCAGCAGCGCAGCCCCAAATCAAACATCATCATCATCATCAAACAAACACACAGCCGGCAGCAGCAGCAGAACACACATCATCATCATTATCAGCCGCAAGCAGCAGCCAGAAATCATCATCATCATCATGCATCATCATCATCTCATCATCATCATTTTAAACATCATCATCATCATCATTTATCATCATCATAAACTGCAGCAGCAGCCCGCAGAACATCATCATCATCATCATTTATCATCATCATCAAAAAAGCAAAACCCTTCATCATCATTTATCATCATCATTTAAAACCACAAATCCTCATCCTCATTTATCAAAAACACACACAAATCATCATTTTTCATATCCTTTTTCATCATCATCATCATAGCCAGCACAGCAAATCATCATTTCATCCCCCTCACACAAAACATCATCTATTTACAACCAACAAATCATCATCATTTATCAAACAAACCCTCCACAGCAGCAGAATCATATCATCATCATTTATCAAAAACACCAATCATCCTCATCATCATCAAACATCCCTAAACATAACACCCACGCAGCAGCAAACCCCCAAATCCTCATCATCATCATAAACATCAGCAGACAGCCAGCCCGCAGCAGCAGCAGAAACATCATCATTTTTCATCAATCATCATCATAATCATCATCATCATCAACCCTCACCATCAGCAGCAGGGAGCAGAATTTATCATCTCTTTAGCAGCAGCAGCCCTCATCAGCAGCAGAAAACATCTCATTTCAATTTATCTCAATCATCCCCATCCTTATCATCAGCAAACAGCAGCAGAGCAGAATCATCATCGTCCCTCACCATCATCCGCAGTAAAAATCATTTACCATCACCATCACCAGCAGCAGCCCGAACATCATCATCAAACAGCAGCAGAAAAATCATTATCATCATAAACATCATCACCATTTATCCCCCATCAGCAGCAGCAGAATCATAATCCCCTCCCCCATCTATCATCATCCCCGCAAAAATCATTCCCTTCACCATTCACCCTCATCCGCAAACAGCCCGGGAAAATCATAAACATCATCATCATTTAGAGCAGCAGCAGCAGGCCCTCACAGCACCCTTTTATACCCTCATCATCATTTTCATCAGCCCGCCCGCAGCAGCAAACAGCCAAAAATTCAAAACATCATCATCCTCACACAGACACAGCAGGCAGCAGCAGCAGAAATTCCCTTTATCATTTTTATTATCACGCAGCAGAATCCTCATCATCATCATTAAACAACACACACAAAACACACATCATCATCACACACGCAGCAGAGCAGCAGGGAAAATTCCCTCATCAAACTCATAAACATTGCAAACAGCAGCAGCAGCAGCAGGGAAACATCATCATCATATCCCCCAGCAGGCAGCAGCCCAGAATCATCATCACACCATCAGCAGCAGCGGGAAACATCATTCATTTTTTCATCATCAGCAGCGCAGGGAGAAACATCATCATTATTTTTATTTATCATCAGCACAGCAGGGAGAATCATCATCAAACATCATATCAATCCACACACCCGCAGCAGCAGAAGCAGCCCACACACACACACACACAGCAGAACACACAAACAAAACATCCTCATCATCATCATCCCCATATCATCAGACAGCAGCACAGCAAGCAGAACAGCATCACACATCATCATCTCAACACACAAAACCTCATTCATCAATCATCATCTCAAACAGCAAACAGAGCAGACAGCAGAATCATTTATCAAACATCATCATCATCATCACACACAGCCCGCAGCAGCAGAATCTCCTTTATTACACCCCAACACAAAACATCATCAGAAGCAGCAGCACACCAATCAGCAGGAACAAATCATTATCATCATTTATAAAACATCAGTAAAAAGCAGCAGCCCAGCAGCAAAAGAAAATCATCCCTCATCATAAACAGGCAGCAGCAGAGCAGAAATCATAATTCCCCGCGAAGCAGCAGAAAAAATCATCACACAGCAAACAGAATCAAACATCATCAAAAAAAACAAATTTTTTTCTTTTTTTCATCCCCATCATCCCTCATTCCCCTCATCATCATCAACAACCCAGCAGCAGCAGCAGAATCATCAAACATCATTCATCACACATCACAGCAGCAGGCAGAGAATCATCATCATCATATCATCCCTATAAACACACAAAGCAACCCGCAGCAGAATCATCATCACATCACACACAATATCATCATCACACACAAATCATCACATCACATCCTCATTTATCAACACCGCAGCAGCAGCGAAATCATCATTTATCCCTAAACTCATCATCATTTATCTTCCCCCCAAAAGGGACACAAATCATAAACATCATCATATCAAATTTTTCAGCAGCAGCAGGAACTCCCTCATCATCATCATTTTATCATCATCATAAACACACCCCAGCAGCAGCCGGGAGAATCATCCTCATAAACATCATCAAAACACACACAAAACATCATCTAATCATTCATCATCATCCCCCAAAACATATTTCAAACATTTATCCCTTTAGAGCACAGCAGAATCATCATTTATCCTTCCCTCATCTCATTTTTTCATAACAGCAGCAGCCCCAAAACAGCAGAAATCATCATCATCCATCATCATCATCCCATCACCCCAGCAGCAGCCAAAAATCAATCCCAAACTTCATCACGCCGCCGCGCAGAATCCTCCATCATCATCATCATCATCAGCAGCAACAGCAGAATCATCATCCATCAATCATCATAAAAATTCCATCCCCTCACCACAGCAGCAGCCCCCGCCCGAAATTCAAACATCATCATCATCCATCCCCCAAAACCCCAGCAGCAAAAATCATTTATCCCCCTAATCATCCAAATTTATCATCACATCAGCAGCAGCAGCAGAATCACCCTCAATTTACACACCCAAAACATCATCATCATCATCATCAGCCGCAGCAGCAGCAGCAGCAGCAGAATTTTATCATTTATCATCATCATCACACACACACACACAAAAATTTAACCCTCATCATCAAACACACACCATCACCATCACACAGCGAGCAGGGGTCATCATCATAACCTTCACACCACATCATCAGCGCAGAATTCCCTCATTATCATCTCATCAACACAGCCCAAACAGCAGCAGAATATCATCTTTATCACCCCACAGCAGAGAAATCATCACTATCCCATCCAACAGCAGGGGCACACACAGCAGCAGAATAAAATTATCATCATCATCATCATCATCACCAAACATCCCCCACAGCCCGCCCGCAAGAAAATCATCATCACCATCATCCTACAGAGCAGCAGAAACATATCATCATTCACACCAGCAGCAGAATCCCTCATCATCACCCCATTTATATCATCAAACAGCAGAAGCAGCCCCTCAGCCGCAGCCCGAATCCATCCCAAACATTTTCTTTTCCCCAAACCCCAAAAAAAAAATTTTCAAACATCACAGCAGCAGCAGCAGCAGAAATCACATCAAACTATCATCATCATCACAGCAGCAGAACACAAACATCACCATCATCATCTTTATCACAGCAGCAGCAGCACAGAAACATCATCATCATTTATCATCACAAGCAGCAGCAGCCAAAACATCCCTATCATATCAAACAGCAGCAGCAGCCCAGCACAAAACATCATCATCAGCAGCAAGCAGCAGCAGAAGAATCATCATTCATCATCCTCATCATCACAGCAAACAGCAGAGCAGAAATTCATCATCATCATACCCACAGCAGCAGCAGAATCATCATTCCCTTTACCCTCATCATCATCATCAGCAGCCGCAGCAGAAAAACATCATCAGCAGCAGCAGCCAAACAGCAGAAATCATCATCATCATCATCATCAATCATATTTATCAGCAGCAGCCACACCCAGCAGCAGCAGCCCCCAGCAGCCCGAAATCATCATAAAAATTTATCATTCATCAGCAGCCCCCACAAGGGGAGAACATCATATCATCATCATCAGCAGCAGCAGCAGAGCAGAATCATTTATAATCATCCCTCAAAAATTTTACAGCAGCAGCAGAATCATCATCACCCCAAAACCCCCAGCAGCAGCAGAATCATCAAAACCCCCAGCAGCAGCAGCAGAATCATTTATCATTCCCCTCAGCAGCAAACAGCAGCACACAACACACAAATCATCATCCCTCTATCATCCATCACCCAGCAGCAGCAGCAGAATTTACATCAAAATTCCCCAACACCCTCATCATCTACACCCAACAGCAGCAACAGCGAATCCCTTATCCTCATTAAACATCATCAGAGCAGCAGCCAGACAAAATCATCCCAATTTATCATCCCATCACAAACAGCAGCAGGAAATCATCACCCATTTTGCAGCAGCAGCAATTTATCATTTACACCATCACAGCAGCACAGACCAATTTTACAAAACATCATCCCCCATCCCTCATCATCACACAACAAAACATCTCACACAAAACATCATCATCACCATTCCCGCAGCCCCGCAGCAGGGAAACATCCTCCCTTTTATCATCATCACCGCAGCAGCAGAACTAAACATCAATCACCCTCAGCAGCAAGCAGCAGAATCATCATAATTTTTCATCATCATCATCATCACAGCAGCAAAAATCCTCATCACCATCATCACACAAAACATCATCATCACCATCCTCGCAGCAGCAGAAAAACAATCTATAATCATTTTTCATTAAAAACCCCGCAGCAGCAGAAATCATCATCATCATCTCATCATCACCAACACAGCAGAATCCTCCCCTTTATATCCAAACAACAGCAGAAATTTATCATCACCATCCAAACAATCCCCAAAACCAGAAAATCATCATCAGGGAGAAAAGAAATTTTATCATCAATCACCAAACCAGCAGCAGCAAAAAATCATCTATCAACACCAAAACATAATCAACATCATCATCCCCCATCACCCTCAAAGCAGCAGCAGCAGAATCATCCCCTCATCCCTCATCCCCCAGCAGCAGCAGCACACCCCCAAAACATCACCCTCATTATTTACCCTCATCATCATCATCACAGCAGCAGGAATCATCCCCATCAAACATCCAAACATTTACCCCAGCACAGCAGCCGAAAACATCACCATCAAACAAACATCATCACCCTCAGCAGCAGCAGCAAAAACTAGACCATCACCATCACCCAGGGAGCAGCAGCAGAAACATCATCAATCACACACACAAACAGCAGCACAATTTTAACACAGCAGCAGCAGCAGAAAACATCCTCATCACCTCATCAAGGGGAAAACATCATTTATCAGGGAACAGAACCGCCCGAAACAGCAGAATCATCATCCATCATCATCATCATCACATCATCATCAACATCACATCATCTCACAAAACCTTCATCATCAAAACAGCACAGCAAAAAGAACATCAACAATCATTCCTCATCAACCAGCAGCAGCAGCAGAAATCATCACCATCCCAAAACATCATTTACCATCATCATCACCCTCATTTATCATCACAGGGAGCCGCAGAATTTATCACCATCCCCCACCAAAACATCATCATCACACAGCAGCGCAGCAGAATCACACCTCATCATCATCATAAACTCAGCAGCAGCAGCAGAAATCATCAACCCTCAGCAGCAAACCGCAGCAGCCAAATCAAACATCATCTCAGCAGCAGCAGCGCACCAAATCATCATCATCCAACCCCAGCAGCAGCAGCAGCAGAATCATCCCCATCACAATCATCAGCCCGCAGAACAACAAAACATCCCTCACCCAGCAGCAAAACAGCAGAATCATCTCATTTTCATCTCATCATCATCATTTCCCTAAACTCATCAAAACCGCAGCGAATCATCATCATACCTCACAGCCAAACAGCAGCAGAATCATCATCATCATTTATCATCTCATCCATCACCCTCACCCTCAGCAGCAGCAGCCCAAAACAACCCACAGGGAGCAGCAATCATCATCAATCCCCCCATCACAGCAGCCCGAGAATCATCCCCTCACCCTCACACCGAGCAGCAGCCCGAATCATCCCCTCACCATCACATCAGCGAGCAGCAGAATCATCCAAACCCCACCGCAGCAGCCCGCGCAACAGAAACCCCCTTTTATCATCATCGCAGCAAGCAGCAGCAGAACTCCCCTAATCATAATCATCCCCCCGGGAGCAGCAGCAGCAGCAGCCCGAAATCTTTATCACCATCAGAGCAGCAGCCCCCCCAGCAGCCCGAAAAACTCATCATCCCCTCATCAGCACAGAACACCCCCCAGCAGAGCAAAAAATATCATCCCCTCATCATCATCCAAAACATCATCAACCCCGCAGCAGCCCGCACACACAACCAACAGCAATCTTTATTAAATCATCATCCACCCCAGCAGCAAGCAGCCGCAGAATCATTAAACACATCATCACACCAAAACATCCCTCACATCAAAGCAGCAGCAGAACCTTTATCATCATCATCAATCATAAAAGACAGCAGGGGCCGCAGAATCATCATCTCATCATCATCCCTCATCATCCCTCACAAAACACACAAAACACCCTTTACCCTCACACACAAAAATCACCCTCATCATCAAACACCATCAGCCCGCAGGGAGGGAAACAATTTTTTTACCCATCATTCCCCTCATCACCATAAATCACAAAAGGTACACCCCAATTATCCCCTCATCACCATCACAAAAATAGCAGCAGAACGCAGCAGAACATCACCATCATCATATCATCATCAGCAGGGAGCAGCAGAATCATCCCATCATCATCATTTATCATCAATTCCCTCAGCAGCAGCAGAACCCCACCAAAACATCATCATCACATCACAGCAGCAGCCCGCAGCACACCCCACAAATCCCTCATGCACCCCACAGCAGCAGCAGCAGAAATTTTATCATCATTTATTTCAGGAGCAGCAGGGAGAATTCATTTACCCTCACAGCAGCAGAAATTCATCATCACCATCATCATTTATCACAAAAATCATCATCCCCATCAGCAGCAGCAACAAAAATCATCATCCTTTATCATAAAAACCAGCAGCAGCAGGGAGAATCATTTATAAACATCATCTTTAAACATTATCATCACCCTCGCAGCAGGCAGCAGAAAACATCACATCATCATCACAAACAGCAGAAAAAAACATCATTTTAACCATCAGCAGGGAGCAGCAGAAACATCCCTCATTACATCATCATCACAGCAGGGAAGCAGCAGCAGCAGAACTCATCATCCATCATCATCAAACCAAACACAAATCATCATCACATCTCCCTTAGCAGCCGCAGCAGAACACACCAAAACATCATCATCACCCTTCCGCAGCCCCAAACAGAATCATCAAAACCTCTCATCAAACACCCTCATCATCACACCACAGCAGCAGCAGAACCTCCTCAAAAACCATATCAAACCTCAAAATCTAAACAAAAAATCATATCATCACAGCAGCAGCAGAAAAAGCAGCAGCAGAATCATCCCTTTCCCACACAGCAGCAGCCCGCAGAATCATCCTCATCATTTATCACAACCACCAGCAGCAGCCCCCCCGCAGCAACAGAACAATCTAAACTCCGCAGCAGAACACACAAATCATCACCCATCATTTCCCCAAAACATCATCATCATCCTCATCATCCAGCAGCACAGCAGCAGACAGCAGAATCATCATCATCATCATCCCCCAGGGAAACAGCAGCAGAATCATCATCCCCTCCCCCAAAACATCCCTTAGACAGCAGAACACACACACCAAAACATCATCATCATCTTTTCATCATTTTCACCCAAACAGCAGCAGCAGCAGAAAATCATCATCATTTTCATAAATTAAACAGAGAATCATCCCCTTCACATCATATCATCATCATCATATCAGCAGCAGCAAGCAGCAGGAAAAAAATCATAAAAAAACATCATTCATCATCATCATCATCAGCCCCAAGGAGCAGCAGAAAAATCATCATCATCATCATCATCACACCGGGAGCCAGAAAATCATCATAACTCATCATCATCTTTAGCAGCAGCCCCCACCCCAGCAGCAGCCAGAATCCTCATCATCAAACACATCTCAGCAGCAAAAAAAAAGGGAGCAGCAGAAATCTCATAAATCCCCCTTTATCCCCTAATCACAAAAATCATCCCCAGCAGCAGCCCGCAGCAGCAGCAGCAGAATCATCATTCCCCTCCCAAAAAATCAATTTATTAACAGCAGAATTTATCATCTCATCATCAGAACACACAGAATCACATTCCCTCACATCACACACCCCAAAACATCATCAGCAGCACAAAATCTCATTTTTCCCGCCCGCAGCAGCAGAAACCCAATCCATCATCATTCATCCCCTCATCTCATACAAAACACACCCAAAGCAGCAGCAGAAAATCATCATCACCACAGCAGACCAAAGCGAAATCCTCATCAAACATCCCCGCAGAAATCATCATCCTCCCAAAACAATCCCTTCATCATCACAAAAAATCTTTACCAGCAGCAGCAGAAAATCATATTCTCATCATCAGAAGCAGCAGACAGCAGCAGAATCATCATCATCCCAAAAAATCATCATCACAAAACAGCAGCAGCAGAAATCTCATCACCATTTAGCAGCAGCGAAAAAACATCATATCATTTCACACCCGCAGCAGCAGAATCTCATCATCATCATCATCACAGCAGCAGCAGCCCGCAGCAGCAAACAAATCATCATCAAACATCTTCAGCAGCAGAAAAACCCTCATCACACCCTCAGCCAGCAGCAGGGGCCCGAAACATCAAACATCATCATCTTCAGCAGCAGAACACCCACACATCAAATCATCATCATCACCCTCCCGCAGCAGCAGAAAAAAATTAAACCCTAAACATCATCATCCCTCACACACAAAATTTTCATATCCCCTAAACTCAGCAAGCCCCCCACCAGCAGCAGCAGCAGAATCATCACCCTCCCCATCGCACAAATCATCATCACAGAAACATCATCATCCCCCGCAGAAACATCATCATCATATTAAAACAGCCGCAGCCGCAGAAAACATCATCATTCTCATTCATCAATATCACCACAGACACACAGAATCATCATCATCAACCCTCAGCAGCAGCAGCAGAATCATCCTATCATCATCATTCATCAAACACCCCACACAGCCGAATCCTTATCATCACCCTCAGCAGCAGCAGCCAAAATCCTCAATTTATCATCATCATCATATCACACAGCCAGCAGGAAGCCCCCCCCAGCAGCAAGCAGAATCATCATCATCATCAAACCTAACACAGGGAGCAGGGAGAAAAAATCATCATCATCACATTTTAAGCAGCCCGAATAAACATCATCATTATCATCATCATCCCCAAACAAAATCAATCATCCCTTTCAGCAAGGGAGCAAATCATCATCATCATCATTTAGGGAGCAGCCCCCCGCAGCAGGGGAGCAGCCGAATCATCATATCAAACAACAATCATCATCCTTTACCCACAGAAGCAGCAAACAAAAATCATCATCCCCTCATCATCACAAACAGAAACAAATCCCTCCCCAAAACATCCTCATCCCCTCATCAGCAGCCACCCCACAGCAGCAGGCAGAATATTCATTTATCACCCCCCCGCAGCAGAATCATCATCATTTACCCTCATCACAGCAGCAGCAGCCCCCGAGGGGGAAAAAAATTCCCTCATCATCATCATCATCATCATCTTCCCCCCGGGAGCAGGGAAACATATCATCCCCTCAAACCAAAATTTATCTTCCCCCAAGCAGCAGCAGCAGGAACACACAAAAATCATTAAACATCATCATCATCACCCTCACGAGCAGAATTTAAAATCTATCACCCATCATTCACAGCAGCGAAAAAATCATCTTTACCCTCAGCAGCAGAAAATCATCCCCTCATCAACGTCATTCATAACATCATCATCACAAATCATCCCTCAAAACCCCCATCAGCAGCAGAAACCTCATAAACATCATCATTCATCAGGAGCAGAACACAATAAACATCATCAAACATCATCACCCTCACCCGCAGAGCACACACCCCCACCCCGCAGCAGCAGCAGCAAACCCGAATAAACAAACCCCATCACACCCCACACAAATCATATCATCATCACACCCGCAAAACAAAGCCCCACCCCCACACACAAGCAGAACTCATCAAACATCATCATCATCACCCACAGCAAGGGGCAGCAGCGCAGAAATTTTATCACATAATTTATATCATCACCCTTTCCCTCATCATCATCATCTCATCATTCATCACACCCCCGCAGAAACAGCCGAACTCATCATCATCACCTCGTAGAGCAGCAAATCATTTATCACCCTCACAACACACAACATCCCCAACACCGCAGCAGAGCAGCAGCAGAAAACATCATCATCCCACAGCAGCGCAGCAGAAACATCATCATCCTCATCATCATTTATCATCATCAAACATCTCACACACGAGCCAGAATCCAAACATCTCCATATCATCATCATTTTTCATCCCCACAAAACATCATCTTGCAGCAGGAAAATTTTTCTCATCATCATCATCATCATTTATCATCCCCCACAGGGGAGAAGCCCTCATTTACCCCATCACACAGCAGAAAAATCCTTCCATCATCATATCACACCCTTCTCACAGGGGGAAAATCATCACCTTTCCTCAGCAGCAGCAGCCCGAACAATCATCATATCACCTAATTTATCATCAAAATTTACCAAATTAAAATCATCACCACCCGCAGAAAACAGGGAGAAACTATCCAAACATCACATCATCAGCAAATCATCATCATCACCCTCAGCAGCAGCAGCAGAACATCAATATCACCCTCAGCAGCAGAACAATCATCAAACACCCTCACAAACCCGCAGCAGAAAAAATCCATCATCACATCATCATCATCATCATCATCATCATCATCCCTCACCACCCCCAGCAGCAGCACAGGGAATCATCATTTAAAACCCTCCTAGCAGCCAAAATTTTATTATCACCCTCAGCAGAGAGCAGCAAATTTATCATGTCATCGTTATCATCTTAGCAGAATCCTTTTCCATCATCACACAACAAAATTCATATTAACAGCAAACAGGGCAGCAGCAGAATCTCATCATCAACAAACAGCAGGGAAACATCATCAACCATAAGCAGCCCCCCAGCAGAATCATCATCATTTACCCTCAACACAGCAGCAGAATCATCATCATCCCCACCACAGCAGCAGCAGAAATCATCATCATCCATCATCCTCATCATCATCATCACATATCATCATCCATATCACCATCATTTTGAGCAGAAAACATTCATTTTTCCTCATCCCCCCACAAAACATTCATTTCATCATCAAAGCAGCAGCAGCAGAAAAACATTTACCCTCACAGCAAACCCCGAATCATCTTTTATAATTTACAACACAAATATCATCTCACCATCAGGGCAGCAGCAGAATCTCATCATCACAAAACCCATCATCATCAGCAGCAAATCATCATCACACACAAAACATCCCTCCCAAACATCACAGCAAAACATCACCCCTTTTAAACAGCAGCAGGCAGAATCATCATCATCACCATCAGCACACAGCAGAAATCATCATTTTCATCATAAACATCATCACACCTTATCCCTAATCATCCCTCCTCACACCAACCCCAAACAGAAACAGCCCAATCATTCAACCCTCAATTTTAAATTCATAAACATCACCATCAGAAGCAAACCGAAATCATCATCATACCACAGCAGGCAAACCAAACAGAAAACATCATCCAAACATCTCCCCTCAACACAGCAGGGAGAATCATTTATCATCCCCTCAATCATCCCAAAACATATCATTTATCATCATAAAAAATCATTTCACCCTCAGATCATCCAAACAGCAGCATAGCGAATCATCATTTATTACCATCATCTCAGCAGCAAAAAAATTTTTTTATCATCAGCAGCAAACAGAAATTTTCATTCACCTTATCATCATCAGCAGAATAAAACATCATTACCCTCACATCTTTAGCACGCAGCAAACAGAAACATCATCCTCACCATCACAGCAGCAGCAGAATCATCATCATCCAAACAGGGAGAACATCATCATAAACACATCATAGCAGAAACATCATTTATCACCATCCTCATCATCACCCCAAAAAGGGAGAAAAAATTTATCATCATCATTTATCATCATTTCCCCGCCCGCGCAGCAGCAGAATCATAAACATCACCCTCCCTCATCACAAAAATATCATCAAATCATCATCACCCCACACGCAGCGAATCATCATCATCACATCATCATCATCAGCAAACAGCAAACAAATACACACCACACAAACAGCAGCAGCCAGCAGCGAAATTTCATCATTCCCACCCTCCCCAGCAGCAGCAGAATCATATCATTCCCACCCCTACACGCCCGCAGAAAAATTCCATCATCACCCTCAGCAGCAGCAGAATCATAAACATCACCATTCATCAGCAAAAAAGAAATTCCCCATCATCACAGAAACAGCAGGCAGCAGAATCATCATCATCACCCTCATCATCATCATCACCAAATCATCATCATCAAAACCCTCAACACAAGCAGCAGAATCTCATCATCACCCCAGCACAACAGCAGAATTTTCATCATCCCATCATCATCCTCACACGCACAGACTCATCATCATCACCACACACCCCAGGCAGAAATCATCATTTATCACCATCACAGCCAGCAGAATTTATCATCATCACACAGCAACACCAGCCAGGGAAACATCATCATAACAAACATCATCACCCCACACAAAAACATCCTCATCACCACAGAAACATCCCCATCACACCCGCAGCAGCAGCCACAAATCATCACATCATCCCTTAACACAACCCCAACCCCCAAGAGCAGAATCATTTATCCACCCTCATCATCCCCGCAGCAGAATCATCATCACACCCCCGCAGCAAACAGAATCATCCCTCATCACCATCCCTCAACAAGGGGAGAAATCATCATCATCATCATCAGCAGCAGCCCCAAACAAAAATTCACATCATAACCATCAGCAGCAGCAAACAATTTTTCAAACACAAACATCCACCACACACAGCAGCAGGGAAACCCTCATCATCACCCCCAGCAGAATCATTTTATCATCACCCCAGCACAACAGCAGAATCATCACATCAACCCTCACATCATCACCCCACACAATAGCAGAATCCATCATATCACTATCATATCAACACAAATCCCTCACCCCCCAAAACAGCAGAAAATCAAAAATCATCACCATCAGCAATCAAAAAATTTACAAAATCATCAATCATTACCCTCATCATCATCCCCCAAAAAGCAGCAGAACATCATCATTTACATATCATCCCCATCATCACCACCCAAAGCAGCAGAACACCAAAAAACCCATCATCAAATCACATATTATTCCCAAAAAATCATCATCACCCTCCCCATCACCCCCAGAGAAAACAGCAAATATCATCATCATCTTTTTTTATCCCTAAACATCATCCCTCATCATCATCATCATCCCCAGCAGCAGCACAGCGAAGTCATCCCCTCATTATCATAACACAGCAGCCCAAAAATTTAATTTTAATTTTATCCAGAAACAGAGCAGAAATCATCATTCATTTTTATCATCATCAGCAAAAAAAATCAAAAAATTATCATTCATCATCATCACAGCAGCAGAAACAGCAGGAACACATCATTTAAATAATTAAAAACATTAACATATCATATAATTTTTTTTAAAAAAAAACTTTTCAAAATACCCGGAAAAAAACAACAAAATATTTAAAAAAATCCCTTAAACCTTATTTGGCCCAAAAATATTTCTCCAGAGAGAAGACAGCCCAATTAAAAAATTTAATTATAAAGAATCACTATAAACCGCAGCCAACAGCAACAGAAGCACAAAACTCAAAAATTTTTTTTATCTTCTCTATAAATTTTTTTATATCAAATTTAAAATCTATTTTACGCCAAACCCCGGGGCCCCCGCAGAAATCACAAATTAAATATTTCATTTTCACAATCATATAAGCCGCAAATCTATAAACAATTCAGAGCACAGGGAATTTTTATTATATCAAAATCAGAGCAGGGAAAACTAAATCCCCAAACAAGGAAAAGGAAAATCATCACCTCATACCCGGGAAAAAGAAATTTTTATTTTTTTCCCTTTAGCAGGAAAAAAGAATTCAAAAATAAAAACCCGAAAAACCTTTTTTTAAAAAATTAAAGGGGGAAATTAAAATTTTAAAAACAAATTTACTTTACTCCTATTTAAACGCACGCACCAGGCAAATCTCTCCTTTTTTTCTCATTCCTCATTTTTCATCCCTTTTTAAAGGGCAGGCCCAAGAATTTTTTTATAATTTTTTCTCCATCTAACCCAGAAGCCCAGGCAGCAGCGAAAAAATTCCCCCCAATTATCATCTTCTTTTTTCTATAGCCGGGACGGGAAAAACAAAAGGAGAACCTAAATTTCCCCCAAACTTCACAATTTATTTTCCCTCGGGGCGGCCCGAAAAGCGCAAATTTTTTCTTTCCAAATTCCCTCTTTTTCATACGGCCCCCCCCCCCCCAAAAAAAAAAAAAAAAAATAAAAAAAAAAAAAAAAAAAAAAAAAAAAAAAAAAAAAAAAAAAAAAAAAAAAAAAAAAAAAAAAAAAAAAAAAAAAAAAAAAAAAAAAAAAAAAAAAAAAAAAAAAAAAAAAAAAAAAAAAAAAAAAAAAAAAAAAAAAAAAAAAAAAAAAAAAAAACCCCCCCCCCCCCCCCCCCCCCCCCCCCCCCCCCCCCCCCCCCCCCCCCCCCCCCCCCCCCCCCCCCCCCCCCCCCCCCCCCCCCCCCCCCCCCCCCCCCCCCCCCCAAAAGCCCAAATGGGGAAAAAAAAAAGGTTTTAAATTGCCCCGGTTTTTTTTTTTTGATGAAAACCCAACCGGGACCAATTTTTTAATTTTTTAGTCCAAATTCCGCAATTGGAAAAAAGGGTGGGGGGGGAAAAAATTTGGGAAAAAATTTGGGTTAGGGGTTCCCAAAAATTTTTTTTCAAAATAGCAGAAAAGCAGCACAGCATTTATTCATTAATCATTAAATGCGGAAAATTATCATTAATAGGCTATATTTTGTTGGTTAACAGCTTTTACCATCATGACAGTTGTTAAAATTAACAACAATAATATTTGAATAGGAAAGTCATAGTATCCTTATATTGTTCATAATGATATTGTCGTGCCAGTATTGTATTTGTTATTATGATCATGACGAATATAATTAATGTTATTGATAAAGTAATTACTATAATCCGCAGTATTATTAGCATTATCACTGATATCATCAATCGTCCACATTTTTTTGTATCTTGCTCTATTATTTATCATATCAATTGATTAATATCTATTTACGCCATAGCCACGTGACCACTTGATACGAAAACAGCAAATTAAATATTTTCATGTTGCAGCAGTCATTGATAAGCCGCATCCTCGTATATCAGGTCTGGGCAGTAGCTACAGGAACTGTTTCATTGAGATACAAAGGATACAGAGCGGAGGCAAAGCTGAAAGCGTCCCATGCAAGGAAGGTAGGATATCATCGACATCATTACCAGGCAGATGTAAATTTTATGGATTTCTGTTGCGCTTTTGGAGCAGGAAACCTGAGAATATTCACATTGATAAAGTATCCCTGAAATAACCTTTATCAAACATTAATATGGGGATTATTAATTTTAAAACAAGTACTTTAGCTCCTATTTGAACGCTTACGCATTTCCTTGGCAACTCTCTTTCTTTCTCTTTCTCTTTATCTCTTTGTCTCATTGTCTCATCCCTTTCTTAATACTGGCAGGATTTCCTTAATGTTATTTCCTGTGGTATATTTTAGCTCTCCTCATGCTGAACCCAGTAACGACTCCAGACATGCAGCTGAAACTTCCATACAGGATTGGATCATCTTACTTTTACTTAAGTGACGAAGACTGCATCGGCAAGAACAAGAGGAGAGCCGTAATTTCCAGCAGGAAGATACACAGATTTATTTCGCGTCTCATGGTGATGGCCAATGCAAGGAGCGCTAATTCTTTAACTTCCTTAATTATTGGCCTCTCTTACAACGGCAATATAAACAAAGCAATTTGGGAAAACGGTATGCTGGTAGATGAACAATTAGTACATATTTTAGTCATCGCATGAATGTGAATATTGAAAATGTTAGATTCAAATTGTTTTCAATAACTGTTGATACAGATAAAAAGAATTACAGCTTTAAATGAGCAAATTTAAAAGCTAACAGTTAAGATGAGTCAAATGGGATTCTTGGGCACTCATCAGTATACTGCACTACAATGTATTGTGACTTTAGATAATGATTTTTGATGATGCTTTTGTGAATTAAAACGGAATAAATAATTTTATATTGTTTAAATTATTCACCTGGTTCATACTTTTCTCAAAATTTGTCATGGGAACTTTATTTGCTGTTCCTAAATCCAGGAGAACCACACGATTACTACGAAGAAACATTTTGGAACGGTGGCCAAGCAAACTTTAATGGCTATGGCGACATCAAAGATCCAGTTTGCGTGAGATACGTGGTTTCTCCTGACAAATTCCAGTACAGATGGGAACTGATCAAAACCTGCACCGCAGCTGGTACTGATCTACAGATGTGCGAATTACCAATGCAAGTAGAGAAAGCCCCCTTCATTTCAGATAATTTCTCCAAAAATATTAATATTTTTTCGAGAATAGCTCTAGTGTGCGTTCCTGCTATTTTCCAGAAAAGTGACAGGACTAACCCCTCAAGCCTCAGTGGCTAATTGCGGGCGTCGTCTAAGGCGGGGTGTGCTCGGCCGAGCCTTTACCATTTGCTGGTGACTACCAGTGCTCTGTATGGCGAATTCCCTTGGCATGTGAGTTTTATTTACTTTATTCCACTCGTTTTCCTTGTAGTCTGGAGATGAATTTATCATTGGCTTGATCCAGGTTTTAAATCATTACTGATTTCTTTAAATTCACTATTGTTTCCATTTCAGGCAGCGATTTACAGGTTCATCACATTTCAGGGAACTAGTGACCACCTTTCTATGTTCCGGTGTACTCATTCATGAAAATTTGTGTTGACAACTGCCCACTGTTTGACTGGATCAGCCAAAGCTATTACGGTAATTTTCTTACATATGCCAGTTTTCTTACTTGGACTTGTAGCATGATTATATCATTGCGGCGGTTATCTTTTCGTTGAATCTGTATTCGTACCAACAGATTCTCATTATTGCTCATTAGTGTTTCTGGGAGAAAAAATAGCTTCCTGTTGGTTTTATAATGATATAATGGCGAGTTTTCAACACAGATTGCACACTAATTAAGATCGGCTAACTCGGATGATGATGAATAGAATAAACACAAAAGCCAAAGTCACACGCACGCACGCACGCACGCAGCACGCACGCACGCACGCACACACACACTCACTCATTCACTCACTCACTCACACACTCACACACCTCACACACTCACACACACAACACACACAAACACACACACACACACACAACACACACACACACACACACACAACACACACACACACACACACACACACACACACACACACACACACAGAGTAATCTGTTCAGATTAGTGGAACTAACAAAGTGGAATGATTCCTTCTTCGTAAGATCATAGAATGTTCAGCATTAATGGTAGTGCATTACTTCTTGAGTAAGAATCGGTCTGATGCAAACCCCGTACACACGGCAGTGTTGCAGCACAAGTCAGGGACAATAATCTATCCCTGTAGTTATATTAGGAAGAAAACGTATTACCTATATTTGCATATTCTTAGAGTAATATTAGAAAGGCCATTGCAAAGTACATTTGATTTTTTTTTTTTTTAAGAAACATTTAAGTATATGGAAGTGAAGAATCGAAAACTTCAACCCTGTCCTAGCCATACTGGAATCCAATTACTACTAGGTTGCAAGGCAGCTTTCTGTCTTGCAGAAAGTACAGTAGCATGTCAGTGGAGAAGGACCTTGGGCTTAAATATTTTCAAGCCTGATAACAGCTAAAAAATATGTTATTTGTGTGGAATAGTACAATGGGACACACACCTTCAGACAATAAATGCTCACTGCAACTTATGAATTCATTACAGAAAGTCTGTAAATAATACAGAACTTGCATGAGGCACTTGAATCACCTGGCTGGGGATTGGAATCTGCACTCATTTCTGGTGCATAGGACTTATATACTGATGAGAGACAAGACACAGAAGGACAGAATGTAGTAAATGACAAAATAATTCAAGCAGTTGTATCAGATGAAGCAACCAGAGATTAGGTGACGTCATGGTCCCGGTGCACGATCCTCTCAGTAGCAAGGAACCTCTTACCCTGACTTTGGTTAGAGAGAATAAGCGACGTGCACACACAATGGATGATGATCAAGCTGACCGGTGGAAAAGCACTTTGTATTTGTGGCATCCGTACTGAACTACAGTAAACCCAATAATTGCATGTCAAATTGGCTAGCATCTGTATGTCTAGTGCAATTCCCCTGGACGTGTCGATTGTTGAGATCGTTCCTCTGAAAGGGAAATGGGATTAATAGGACAGAAGCAGTCACTGAAATGTTGCACTACTAAGCATACCATACTCACTCTCAGTCATCAGATACATATCAGATTTATCATTGACTAGATCCAGATTCACTCTTAGTAGATCGATAGTTTTTTCCCCTGTGATTCATGTCATTATAGAATGCCACTGTAAGTTTGGGCTATTAGAAGCCTACCTGATCCTCGAGAAGGCATTTGACATTATACATTGTGAATTACTCTAGAAGATCCTATCATCATCATTTAACGGTAGGTTCATGTCTGAGCCGCCGTGGTCACAGCATGATACTCAATTGCAGTTTTCACGTTGTGATGCTCTTGGAGTGAGTACGTGGTAGGGTCCCCAGTTCCTTTCCACGGAGAGTGCCGGTGTTACCTTTTTAGGCAATCATTCTCTCATATTTTATCCGGGCTTGGGACCAGCACTGACCTGGGCTGGCTTGGCCACCCAGTGGCTAGGCAGGCAATCAAGGTGAAGTTCCTTTGCCCAAGGGAAACAACGTGGCGGTCGGTGACTCGAACCCTCGAACTCAGATTGCCGTCGTGACAGTCTTGAGTCCGACGCTCTAACCATTCGACCACCGCGGCCTTGACGATCATGTGCTTCCATGATTTTTCTTGGCAATTTAGAGCGGTGGTTTGCCATTGCCTTCCGCCCGGTGTCTTTTTTTTTTTTTTTTTTTTTTTCGAGTCACCATCACATATTTACCCGGCACTGACTTGGGCTGACTTGGTCCCCCAGTGCCTAGGCAGGCAATCGAGGTGAAGTTCCTTGCCCAAGGGAAACAACGCGGGGGGTCGGTGACTCGAACCCTCGAACTCAGATTGCCGTCGTGACAGTCTTGAGTCCGACGCTCTAACCATTCGGCCACCGCGGCCCCCTGAGAAGATCCTATAGAATCCCCCAAAAAGGTTATTGGCCTATATATCGGTACAAAATATACCCTCTATCCTTTGAATTTAGAATTGAGACAAGAGTGTGTCCCATCACTTACACTTTCCAAGACTTGCATGCGATAGATGTAGGGTAGAGCTGGATCATATTTTGTCCTTTTCTGCTATTCTGTCGGAGCCTCTCGAGACCTAGGCAGTGGCTCTTGATACATTTAAAATGAGTTGCAACCTTCTATATCCAAAATCCAAGATTCGGGGCTTTTGGGTTCTGCGAGGGATTTTTTTTTAACTGGAGGGAAAAAAGTGTATTTGAAGTAGAGTAGGGTAGCTCTGAATCACCTCAGCCCTCTGTCTTACCTGACCATATCTCCTCCCAAGACTTTCTATTGTCTGCCAAAATGAGTAAATGAGACAGATTATCAAAAATAGTTATTATGTGTAGCTAAACTTACTAAGACACAGAATCACATGTAACTGGAAGCACTTCAAAACAAACTAAAGTAAAATGTAAAGTTCTATGTGACTGGCCGGGCACCGGAATGCAGTCCACCCAAGTGTATTGACAGCCCTGCGCCATCGGGTCAAATGTCTTAAAAGATTAGTTCTTGAAACAACGGACTGGGTTGACAGGAGTCATAAATTTTCGTGATAGGAGTGCTTATAGATGTCGAAGGCTCCGTATTTGAGGGCACCCTTCTGCTTGATGGGTGTATTCTCTTTTTTGGGAATATAAAACTATGAAGCTGTTATTTTTTCAGGTAGTGCTGGGGGAGTATAAATTAGGAGGAAGCAATGGCATTCTACGGCGGGTGGTAACAGGAGTTCAAAGTATCATAACTCACCCAGGTAAAAAAAACAAATCTTTCCGTCTACTTTTAGAGAAATTGTTCATATCTATCTATCTGTCTATCTATCTATTTTTCTATATCTATCTATCTATATATATAGATGTATATATATATACATATATATATAAAATATATATATATATATATATATATATATATATATATGCATGCATCTGTCTGCCTCGTGTGTTTGTGTGTGTGTGTTTGTTTGTGTGTGTGTGTGTGTGTGTGTGTGTGTGTTTGTGTGTGTGTGTGTGTGTGTATGTGTGTATGTGTGTGTGTATATGTGTGTGTGTGTGTGTGTGTATATGTGTGTGTGTGTGTGTGTGTGTGTGTGTGTGTGTGTGTGTGTGTGTGTGTGTGTGTGTGTGGGGCGTTAAATGAAAAAGTATTTGCGTCCAGTATTGCTTTTTTACACATGTAAATGCGAAATCTAACACTATTTTTTCCCATCTAGACTATGAGGCAGCGAATCCTATTTTTTACGACATAGCCCTCCTCCAAGTGGAAAAAGTCCCAATTACTAGCTTTCCTCATGTGAACTTAGTTTGCCTGCTAGACAGTGATATTCTGTACATGAACACACGGGCGTGGGACTGCTACACTGTAGGATGGCAGGGCAAATCAGGAGTGAGTGCTTTTGTTACTAAGTAATGAATTACGAAAGAACAATTGTCACTAAATCATCTTTGACGTAATGCGCTGTATATTAGTATAATGCACTATGGTGCAGATTCATAAGCTAATTTGCACTTTCAATACTACTGCGTAATTAGTACGATATCACTATAACAATTTCCACATATTATTCGAAATGGTTTTAAAGCTGCATATATTCAGCCTTGTACAAATGTATCTGTCCCTACAGTTTCTGAAACGCATTGAGGCCAACATCGCTTCGAGGAGGCTGTGTCACATCTATTCTCACGCTTTTTCCAACTCCGCTAGTGCCAAGAATCCCCACAAATATTACTGGTCACACGGCTATCACTTGCTGGAATATCTTTTCAGGTCAGTATTAGAAATACTTTTTTTAAAATTACTGAACTGTTAATATTTATATTGTGTGTGAGAGGTCTCGAAACTCAATTTCTCTAAAACTGTGTTTAGATTAATATCATTTTTTGTCTGTAAAACAGGACATTTTTTCAAATAATTTTGAGACAGCAGTTTTGCACAGTCCTTTTGTTGAGTCATGTGGTCTAGTAGGTTTAGTACAGCTAATTCTCGACATTCCTGGAGTGCAGAGGTTCTAGTCATAGGAAGAGTTAGTATTTATATGTATCAGTGCGTTATTGCATTATTCCATCATAAATCGATACGTCAGTACATAATGACTAGATTTGAATTTTTATATCAGTATCACCGAGCACTCATAGGGTTTGGAATTCATTTTTTTTTCTTTTTACTAAACTCGGATGTCTTTATATTTTTTTTCTTTAAGAAATACGAAAAAGAAATGTTATGCACAGTCTCACATTGCTCATTACTTTTTAACCAGCCGCGTGCTGATAAACGCAATTTGTTTTAAAATGTTTAAAATGATGTCATATTTACTGTGAAGTGCGGTTAATGGTGTTCTTGATACATCTCCTGGTATTTACATTACTCCTTATAAAGAATGTCTAAAATTTTATGCAGGAAAAACAGGTACATAGACGTAACGCTAAGTGACCTCCAGCATCTAATGCTTGTTTTATCTACTTACGAGGTGAATTCACCAAATTAATCAATGAATTTTCGAATTCGTAGGAAAGCATGTATTAGAAATTGCTAATTTAGACCAGTGCCGATCAGTAATGCTAATCTTTCATCGGTATTACTAGGTAAAGCTTTCTCAAGAGTTCTCCCGGACCTGACTCATCGTTTTTATTTTGTTTAAACAACAGCAAAATTACATTTTGTCTTTTTTATACTGACTGCTTGTGTTTGTGTTCATATATGTATACGTAGAGTATATATATATATATATATATATATATATATATATATATATATATTATATATATATATGTTATATATATAATATATATATATATATATATATATATATATATTATATAATACATATATATATATATATATATATATATATATATATATATATATATATATATATATATATATTTATATATATATATGTGGTGTTGTGTGTGTGTGTGTGTGTGTGTGTGTTGTGTGTGTGTGTGTGTGTGTGTGTGTGTGTGTATGTGTGTGTTTGTGTGTGTGTGTGTGTATATGCATACATGCATGCATGTATGTATATGTGTATGTGTGTATAATATATATATATATATATATATATATATATATATATATATTATATATATATATATATATATGTATGTATGTGTATATGTATTATGTATTTATATTTTATATATATATTATATATATATATATATATATAATATATTATATTATATATTATATATATACATACATAAATATTTATCTATTAAATATATGAATAGGGAAACAGCCACAGTAGAAAATGAAACTAAATCGTAACGTTTCGAACTCTTCATGAGTTCCTTTTCAGACGAATAAACCGAAATGGATACAAGGAGATAATTTTTGCAAGTATATATAGTGATAGAGAGACAGGACGAACAAGAGCTGAATCAGGTTTCAGGGAGATGGTCGAAGTCAAAGAGTCTGGCTAAATAACGAGGAGGTAAGATCATCCAAGCCCCATTGACCAGCACTCAAGTAGAAATTAGGCATTTTTTCCAATTAATAGAGATTCTAACATTTTTCTTTCGTACGAATTTACTGATTTATGAATTGATTTAGCGCTTTTCCAGTTAAGCCGGTGACCTTTATCACGTAAATGAACGAAACACGCACTTGATTCTCTATTAAATCTCACATCACGTTTATGTTCATTAATTCTTTTCTCAAAAGCTCTACCGGTCTCACCTATGTAAACTTGGGCAATCCTTACAAGGTATAGTGTAAATCCGGGAGAAGTCTCAAGAGCACCACTAGCTGCATCATGTTTAACTTAAGTATTACGCTGCGTATTCGGATATAAAAACAATTCCAGCGCCTTTAAACATTTCCATCTCGCAGATGAATGTGCCTGATTTAAGATATCCTAATTTCGAAAAAGTTTAAAAAATGACGTCGAATTGAATAAAATAGTCGAGAAAAGGTAATTTCCCCGAATCTTCCCATTCTACTTTAAAATTGATAGTACTTGCGAGGTTGTCGAGTTTACTGAAAAAATCTTCGAAATCTGAACGGTTCACTTGCCTCAAAGAAAATATATCATCAACATAACGAAACGAAATCGTGTCGGGAAGGAGAATCGACGGAAGGAATTCAGATTTAAACCTCTCCATGTATAAATTCGCAAGAACCGGGCTTAAGCTACTTCCCATTGCAATACCATTGATTTGTTGATAAAATTCGCCGTCAAAAGTAGACATTATTCGTGACGTACAAACGAATGTCGTTACCATTTACCCAAACTAATATGAAAAATCGACGAAGTATTGTAGAATAGCGAGCCAAGCAGTTAGCACCGTAATCCTACGAATGTAGGTTTGGGATACAATAACATCGTTATGTATGTGCTGGAGTCATTAAAAATTAGTAAAATGTAAGTTCTGTATACGAAATAAAAAAGTAATAGAATAATATCAAATGGCAACCTATGTGCAGTCAAAATAAAAAACAAACACGCTAAAAAGTAAAGAACAACATAATTTTAAACCAAGAGATGGCGCTGACAATGGATACTTTTCAACGGGGAGGCATGGCCGCATCCACCGTCGCTTTCCATCCACGGGAATCCCTCATGGCGAACCTCCAGGCAGGCAGCCCATCTCTAGCTCCTTGCGACAGGTCTGGTCAGCTACCCAACCATGACCTCGTAGGTCGTCCCGCTAGCCTGCACCCAGTATTGACAACCTGATGGGCAGGGTGATCCACAGAGTAAAAAGCTGGGTGCCCGTATATCCTGAGTTGGCGATTCCGGATTATGCAAGTAACAGGTCCCATACCAGTCTCACGGTTTAGCCATCACATGGTCCTGCCAACTGTGCCTCATAAGCCGGCATAGGGACTTATTATAAAATGCATCAAGACGATACTCCAATGCATTTGATAGCATCTAGGTTTTGCTTCCATACGGCAAAGCTTGCAGTATCAAAACCTTGAAGACACGTAACTTGGTCCTTCTTCATAGATATCAACATCTTCAAAAGCTTAAGTCGATCGAGTTCATGGCTCCTGCTGCCAGACCAGTCTGTCTACTGAC
>NC_051424.1:14051077-14060393 GCF_015228065.2 Penaeus monodon
AAAAAAAAAAAAAAAAAAAAAAAAAAAAAAAAAAAAAAAAACACCGGGCGGAAGGCAATGGCAAACCACTGCTCTAAATTGCCAAGAAAAAATCATGGAAGCCCATGATCACCAAGGCCACGGTGGCCGAATGGCTAGAGCATCGGACTCAAGACTGTCACGACGGCAATCTGAGTTCAAGGGTTCGAGTCACCGATCGGCGCGTTGTTCCCTTGGGCAAGGAACTTCACCTTGATTGCCTACCTAGCCACTGGGTGGCCAAGCCAGCCCAAGTCAGTGCTGGTCCCAAGCCCGGATAAGATAGAAAGAATGATTACGTAAAAAAAAGGTACCACCGGCACTCTCCATGGAAAGGAACTGGGGACCCTACCACGTACTCACTCCAAGAGCATCACAACATGAAAAACTACAATTAAGTATCATGCTGTGACCATGGCGGCTCAGACATGAACCTACCGTTAAATGAAATATATATATATATATATATATATATATATATATATATATATATATATATATATATATATATATATATATGACTGCCGCGATGGTCCAGTAGTTTGAACACTGGACTCCGACCCTCGTGGTTCCGAGTTCAATACCTCGCCGTGGCAGTCGTAAATAATGCATGCGCATTCAATCAGGCAAGGGTGGCATTGCCATATAACCTCTCAGTGATGAACTGAGAGAGGCCTGTGTCCTGCAGTGGAATGAATGGCTGTAAAAAAAATATATATATATATATATTTTTTTTATTATTATTATTACTAATTACAGCTATTTAGATCCGGCTGTAGCTTAACATGCTCCTAAGATAACTACTTTTACTATTTTTTATTTTATTTTGCTCGGCTACATAAAATAGGGTTTTGAAGTGTATAATACTATTAATATTTCGTGTTACTGCCACCAGCTTGGCGAACAATGGCGAACATACGAGCCATGTATGCCATTAATGCCGCCGTTAACTGGCGTCCGTCTGCAGAGTGCAATCACTCCCATGCCGTAATTTGATTGGTCAACAGGATATGATGATTGCGGATATGATCTTAGGGGAATTCTCTGTCCATGGCTGCCCAAACTTTCACATTTTGGCGATATGGGTGTATGTGGCACAGCATAATCTAGGGCTGGTGCCGAAATCACGCCTTCACGACACTGCTCATGTGGATGAGCTGTTATCCTAGACGAGGTAAAATGGTTCCGATTCGGGAAACAGTGGCCCTCACCGATGGTAGAAACATTTTGTTCGGGATTTCCACGTAGGAATACTTCATAAATTTACCGGGCCCAACATCTGTCAACTCCCAGACACCGATGTTGTGCATCCATACTGCCCAGCGATTTCAAACAGTCTGCTTGCTGTTGCCAGTAGAGCAAAAGGGAATCGCATCCCTTGTAGTAGTTATGGATTGTTAAAAAAGTAACTAAGAAAATAATTAACGGTAAGGGGACGTAACTACCGGCCAGCCCCCTTTAAACCCAGTTACGTGTATGGGGTGTTGCCATTGAGTATCGAATGGTTTTCATTAGCTCATGATATTTATACACTTCAATGCAAGCTTCTTATTTGTCTTTCATATAGCACATTGAATTATAGTTTTGAATGACATTTACTTGACCATCTTCCGCCGTGCATCTAGGTTGCCCACTACCGGTCTGGTCTCTGGCCTTGTTGCTTGCTGTCGCTGCATCCACAGAGTGACAACTGGCTTCGAAATACCGAATCTTGATATTTCGTCTCTTGATAGTACCTCAGAGTATAGCGAAATTTTTTATATTTTTTTTTATTAACAGTAGGTTCATGTTTGAGTCGCCGTGGTCACAGCATGATACTTAATTGTAGTTTTTTTTCATGTGATGATATTGGAGTGAGTACAAGGTAGGGTCCCTAGTTCCTTTCCACGGAGAGTGCCGGTGTAACCCTTTAGGCAATCATTCTCTCTATTTATCCGGACTTGGGACCAGCACTAACCTGGGCTGGCTTGGCCACCCAGTGGCTAGGTAGGCAATCGAGGTGAAGTTCCTTGCCCAAGGGAACAACGCGCCGGCGGTCGGTGACTCGAACCCTCGAACTCAGATTGCCGTCGTGACAGTCTTGAGTCCGATGTTCTAACCACTCGGCCTCCGCAGCCCCATAGCGTAATTACAGCTATACAAATGTCTGTGAGGTCTCCATTGCTAACATTGGCATGATACGAGGCCCTAGCCATATCAACTCCGAAACACTATTCAATCACATTATGAAGCTTCATCTAATAGATTAAACAGTCGATACCAATATGAAATTCAGATGCAAGTAGTAGCCACAGCATTTACTTCATATTCGTTTACATTCGTTTACATCCACCTCCCGTACCTATGGGATCCGTACTCCTGATGTCACGAATGCATGTAAAAAATGGTAAAGTTGTCCGTAAAAGTGGCTAATGTGATTCGGCCTTTTGAGGATGAGAGACCAGTCGCCAGAAGTTTCAACTGATGCCTGGAGGTACTGCTGTGGTTAGGCACCACGGTGGGAAGGACTAAGCTCAGTCAAGTCAACAGCTGACACGTTGTTCGTTATCAATTTTTCGGCACAGGCACTAGTATTTGTATGAACGTAAAAATAGTCCGTGAATAGACTACTTTACATTGGCCTTCCTTTTATAAATGTAAAATTTGGCAACGAATGCCATTCTGGTAATGATGTTAAGACTGTTTAATTATCATGGGTTTTGGCACTTATAAAAACTTTCACGTGAGAGGTAATTGCGCAGACGAGCTTCTTTTCAATAAGTTCTTAGGTAAAGGCTGAGTTCAGAGGAGCACCCTTATGTTCCCCAAGTTAAGGCATGTACCGCAAAAATCAAATGATAAATCCTACACAGTCGTAAAGATAACAATCACTTTTAATTTGTGGACGACAAAATTAGGGAAAAAATATTTCTCACGGATTATCAAACATAATTTTTCAAGATAGCAGTGATGATCATCCTTATGTTTTATGACAATTGATATATATATATATATTTTTTTTTTCAAAACCTTTATTCACGATTTCTTTTTTTCCTTCTTTTTTATTTAGTCCGCAAAATCCTGAAATGATCTGCACTGATTCGAATGACGGGAGAAACTGTGTAGTAAGTTGAACATTTACTTTACATTTGTCGTTATCTACAAAATTACCTTATAAACATACATGTATGTATGTATATATATATATATATATATATATATATATATATATATATATATTATATGTGTGTGTGTGTGTGTGTGTGTGTGTGTGTGTGTGTGTGTGTGTGTGTGTGTGTGTGTGTGTGCGCGTGCGGTGTGTGTGTGTTGTGTGTGTGTGTGTACACATACACACATATGCATATATATATATATATATATATTTTATAAAATATATATATATATATATATAATATATATATATACATATACATACATGCATACATATTTCATTTTATAGATATATCTTATATATATATCATATATATTTATATTATATATAATATATATTATTATATATATTTATTTATGTATATATATATATATTATAATATAATATATATTCATACACACACACATTCTCTCTCTCTCTCACTCTCTTTCTCTCTTCTCCCCTTCTCCTCTCTCTCTCTCTCTCTCTCTCTCCTCTCTCTCTCTCTCTCTCCCCTATATTATATATATAATATATTATATATATATAATATATATACATATAAATATTATAAATATATAATATATATAATATATATAATATATATATATTTATTATATCTATATATATAATTATTATATAAAATATATTATATATATATATATTTATATCTATATAAAATATATATATATCTATTTTATATATATATATTAATATATTATCTCTATTATTTATATATATATATATATATATATAATACACACTATATATATATATTATATATTATATATATATATATATATATATATAATATAATATATTATGTACACACACACCACACACACACACACACACACCACACACCCACCCCACACCACAAAACACACACACACACACACACACACACACACACCACACACTGTCAACAATACGTAGCAAGACCGGATGTACACTTCACACCTCCGTCCATGCAGCTGCCCTTCTCCTTGGGCAGGACGCAGATGTCGCCCGGCTTTCTCTTTTCGCACAGGGATAAACATCCGCCCTCGAAGGGAACCGCCGCATAAAAGGACACGTCCGTAAGGCAGAAGAGAGAGACACGGCAGACAGCCTAAACCACACAGGGTCCAGCTCCACCACCTCGTCCTCCACCCGGGGACACGGGGGTCTCTTGAGGGGTCTCATATCTGTCTTCAAGAATAAACCAGCAAGCTAAGCCCCTTTTCACTGCCCCACCCAAGTCCATCTCTCGACTCGCTTACATCTGGTGGCTTGCGGTGGTCACTCTCTTACATCTGGTGTCTTGCGGTGGTCACTCGCTTTCATCTGATGGCAGCGGTGTTCAAGAACCTCACAACGCCGACGCAAATGCACCTACCACCATGGTCCTCGCCGACGCCTGTTGCTGATCTACCGACAAGTTACTCCTGTTGAAGTGTCTCCTTGCCTCCCTTAACTCTCAGCCATCGCTACCAACTCCTCTTCTGACCCGGACCATGTCTGTCCTACTACTTCGTGCTGACCACTCACGCCTGTGCTACCCTCCTGATGAAGTCGCTGAAGATGCATCCTCGCACTCTACGCCGCCACACTCGCCAATCCGGCTCACCTGCCTCGCTAATTCTTCGCGAACCCTCGTCAACACAGCCAGCACCAACAATCTTTCTCATCACTATTAAAAGTAAGTGTACCTATTAGTGCCAGAGTAACTATTGCCCTCCCTATACCCACCCACACCTTGCATACAAGTTGGCTTCTTTCAAATTCAAGTACACACCACTCTACGAACGCACACTACTAACTCTCTACTACATAACTTCTCCCCGTCAACCATTGTTTTTTTCAACACAATCACACACTGAGATCAAACCTAAGTGACACGCACCCTCACTTCACACCTCATTCCCCCAGCCCCAACCATCCCGTAATTGATGTATTGTGTTAGTATTTTTCAGTTTATTATCATTTTTATCCTCAGATTGCACAATTTAGCATATATCATTTCTCTCAGAACAAATAAGGACCTTCGTGTTTAATTAATTATTGTAATGTTTGGCTGCTCTTATCATATTATTCATGTTTATTTGTGTCGAATTAATGAAATTATCAATTTTTTTCTCTTAAATGTTATTCCTATTAGCAATCACTTCATTACTTCTTGCGTATTGTTTATTTCTGTGTATACATTATATCGTTCTTTATATTACTGTTTCTTCATACTTGCCGTGCTAATCTGTCGCTCGTTCACACGTAGATTTCGATCACCTGACTATCCTCTTATCTATCTACCTGCCCACTCTACTCGGAATTCACTCTAAGATTGCGTATTTTACTATGTGCCATCCCTATGACTAATAACTGAACTCAAATCTCTTTTACGACGTATTCTCGAAGTTCGATATCTTGTCCTCAGTAATGCTGGAGTTTATGCTTCTTTAGTTTAAAGTTTGGTGAATGTGTACTGATGGTAGTGTCTTCAGTTGCAAATAATGGCAACACATTGCAGACACCATGCTTTATATAGGCTTATTCGGTTAAAATCACCGCAAGTTAATTTTAAGACTGGGTCATGGCCGTAAATGAAGGAACTCTGCGCCCGCCGCACACTTACACTCATACGATTGTGAAGCGCCGAGACCCGCACTGTTAGAATTAAGTTCAGGCCCAGCTGCCTATGTGTTCGAAGCATATATACTTGCCTATTTACCCCAAAGATATGGAATTCTTATTCAATTAATTTTTCTCACTTCAATATGATGGTGTGTGTGTGAAGGGAAGTACGGCATATTCGTGTGTTTTCTTGTACTTCCCTTCGTTGTTCTACTGCACACTTTCTCGCTTCAATGTGATGGTACCTTATGTACTCGCTAATCCTGACACATCCAAGTAATTAACACCTAACTTGACACACCCTTCTTGTGACAAACTGTTCTTATTATGCTCTCATTTTTCTTGCAATTTAGTAAGGTGATTGACAAACACATGATCCTCCTCCTCCTTAGCCCTTTTACTGGCCTGGTACACTTATATTTCAGCTTCTGAGACGATTGACCCCTCCTCGCTACTGAATGTTGCACCTCAGTGCGAAACCTCTGCCACACCCGCTACCCTGGCACGCGACGACCCCAGCGATCCTCGGATCACCAGGAGCCATCTGTAGATACCGAACAGAACCTCTACTGCATCGTTTTCGGCTCGAGGACGAGCCTTGCGCGTGGCCGAGCGATGTCAACAATACGTAGCAAGACTGGATGTACACTTCACACCTCCGTCCAAGCAGCTGCTCTTCTCCTTGGGCAGGACGCAGATGTCGCCCGGCTTTCTCTTTTCGCACAAGGATAAACATCCGCCCTCGAAGGGAATCGCCGCATAAAAAGGGCACGTCCGTAAAGGGAGGAGAGAGAGACACGGGAGAACAGCCCAAGCCCACAGGTCCAGCTCCACCACCTCGTCCTCCACCCGGGGACAAAGGGGTCTCTTGAGGGTCTCATATCTGTCTTCAAAAATAAACCGCAGCTAGCCCTTTTCACTGACCCACCCAAGTCCATCTCTCGACCCCGCTTACATCTGGTGGCTTGCGGTGTTTTACTCGCTTATACACACACACATACACACACGTGTATAATATATATATATTATATATATATATATATATATATAATATATATATATATTATATATATATATTAAAATATCGTATATATTTTACACAAAACACAACACCACACACACACACACAAAACACACACACACACACACACACACACACACACACACACACACACAACAAACACACACACATACCACACACACACACACACACACACACACACACACACCCCACACATATATATATATAATTAGATATATATATATATATAAAAATATATATATATATATATAAATAACAACCCTCCCTGACCAGGACTCGAACCTAGGGCACTCCGGTATGAAACCGAGGCCAGTGCTAAACCACCATGTCCAACGACCCACTAAGAGGGGTGTGCAACTAGGATCTTACTAGCTCCATAGACATTACCTATCTACTCATACTTGAGTAAAGACAGTTTTTTCGCTCACTCCCCGTGGGCACTCGGTTTGGGAAATTGATTTAGCAATTCAAATCCTAAGCCAGATGTACTGAGTGTATATATATGAAAGATGGGAAAAATGCAATGCCGCATTGATGTCGATAAATAACACCCCCCCTGCCGGACTCCAAACCCAGGTCCTCCGGGTATGAAATCCGTAGGGCCCCACGACCCACTAAAAGGGGTGTGCAATAGTCTTACAGCTCCTGACATTACCTTCTACTCATACTTGAGTATGGCAGCGGAAGTTTTTACCTCATCTCCCCGTGGGCCCCTCGGTGGAAATTGATTTAGCAATTCAAATCCTAAACCAGATTACTGAGTATATATATGAAAGATGAATAATGCAATGCCGCATTGATATTCGATAAATAACCCTCCCCGACCAGACTCGAACCTGTCGCTCAGGTATGAACCGAGGCCAGTGCTAAAACCCAAACCCTGCCACACACCCACTAAAAGATTTGAATTGCAAAGGTCGTCATGGTTGGTTTAGCCTGCCTCCGGTTTCATACCCGATGCCTAGTTCGATCCTGGTCAGGGAGGGTTTATTTATCGATATCAATGCGGCATTGCACACACTCCTGCTTAGGATTGAATATATATAATATTTTATATAGTATATATATATATATATATATATATAATATATATATATATATAAAACATACATATATTTTGCAAACACACCCACACACACACTACACCACACACATACACCATACACACACACCACATACACACACATAAAACACACACACACATACACACACACACATACAACACACACACACACACACACACACACAAAACACACACAACCCTACACACACGCACCCACACACACGCACCTACACACACACACACACACACACACACCACACACACACACACACACACACACCACACACCACACACACACACACACACCACACACACACACACACACACAAAACCTGTGGAATTCATTCGAACAAATTGCAAGTATACAACGAAGGAAGTACAAACATAAACAAACAATATGCCGTACTTCCCTTCACAAACAACACCTAAAACCTACACACACACACACCTACACACACACACACACACACACACACCCCACACACACCACACACACACACACACACACACACACACACACAACACACACACACACACACCACACACAAAACACACACACACATACACACACACACACACATACACACACAAACCACACGCACACAAAACAAACACACTCACACACACATAAACGCACTCTCACACACACATAAACATATATCCTCATAAATATATATATATATATATATATATATATATATATATATATATATATATATATATCATCATCAATAACGGTATGCTCATGTTTGAGCAGCCGTGTACCTCTCCACCATCCTTTGCCACTAAACTCGATCTTACGCTTTTCTTTCCACTTGCACCATCGACAGCCCGCAAATATCTTTGATATTGTCGCTCAGTCTTGTCTTCGGTTTGCCTCTTCCTCTGTTTCCTATCACTGTTAGCAAGTTTTTCTCAATACTTTTTTCTTCTCATTACATGACCAATAACTTTAATTTCCTCTTGTTCAAGATGTCCAAAAATCGGTCTTTACATTATTTTTCTTTAGCACTTCATCATTCGTCTTCTTCTCTGTCCTGCTAATATGCAGTACTCGTCTGTAACACCACATTTCAAACTATTGATCTTTTTCTTGTCTATCTACTTCAACACCCAACACTCAGAACCATATGATGCAATTGGGAAAACTAATGAGTTTCCCTAACCTCAGCTTTGTCCGTAAGGTAATGCTTCGGTCTTTCCTGATGTTATTGAGAGCAATTGTGGCGTTTTTTGCAATGGTAATTCTTCTTTTTATCTCCGGTGATCTCATATGTATTAGTTAAAACAGCTCCAAGATAAGTGAACTCTTTCCCCATTTTCCACAATCTTCCATTAATTGTAACATGTTCATCATTGTTTTATTGCCGGTTATCTTTGAATCTTCATGATCTTATTTTCTTGGCATTAAGAACAAGCCAGCCTTTTTGCTTTCTTCTTAAATTTATCATAG
>NC_051424.1:14060493-14075351 GCF_015228065.2 Penaeus monodon
GCCTTTTTTAAAAAAAAACCCATTTCAAAATTTTAAAAATTAAATTTTTGGGAAATTTGTTTTAAAAATTTTTTAAAAAAGGTGATATCGTAAAATTTAGCATAGTTTTGAAAGTGCAAATTAGCTTATAAAATCTGCACCATAGTGCATTAATAATATACAGCGCTTCGTCAAAGATGATTTAGTGACAATTGTTCTTTCGAAATTCTTATTTAAAACAAAGCACTCCCCCTTGTTTTGCCCTCCCAGCCTACAGTGTACAGTCCCCGCCCGTGTTTCATGTCAGAATATCACGCTAGCAGGAAAACTAATTCACTGGGGAAAGTTAGTAATTGGGACTTTTTCCCTTGGGGGGGGGTATGTCGTAAAAAAATAGGATTCGCTGCCTCATGCCCTAGATGGGAAAAAAGTTAGTTTTTGCTTTACATGTGAAAAAAGCAAACTGGCGAAATTTTTTTTCTTTTAACGCCCCAACAGACAACACCACACACAACACACACACACACACACACCCCACACACACACACACAACACACACACACCACCCAAAATTCAACACACACCACACACAATACACACCACACCACACATACCCACACACACACATAACACCATACACACCAACATAAACACACAACACACAAAACCCCACACACCCACACACACACACACACACACACACAAAAAACAAAACACAACACAAACACCGGGCAGACAGATTTCTTTAAAATTTTATTATTATATATATAATATATATTTTATATATATAAATATTATATAATATATATATTATTTTTTTATATTATAGAATATATATCATCTATATATATAATAGATAGATTAGAAAAATGATAATAACAGAAAATAGATATGAAAATTTCTCAAAAAGTAACAAAGTTTTGTTTTTTTACTGGGTGAATGATACTTTGAACTCCTGTTACCACCCGCCGTAAATGCCATTGCTTCCTCCTAATTTATACTCCCCCAGCACTACCTGAAAAAATAACAGCTTCATAGTTTTATTTTCCCCAAAAAAGAGAATACACCCTTTCAAGCAGAAGGGTGCCCTAAAAATACGGAGCCTTCGACATCTATAAGCACTCCTATCACGAAAATTTATGACTCCTGTCACCCAGTCCCGTTTTTTTCAAGAATAATCTTTTAAGACATTTGACCCGAGGGGCCCAGGGCTGTAAATACACTTGGGTGGACTGCATTCCGGTGCCCGGCCAGTCACATAGAACTTTACTTTTACTTTAGTTTGTTTTGAAGTGCTTCCAGTTACATGTGATTCTGTGTCTTAGTAAGTTTAGCTACACATAATAACTATTTTTGATAATCTGTCTCATTTACTCTTTTTGGGCAGACAATAGAAAGTCTTGGGAGGAGATATGGTCGGGTAAAAACAGAGGGCTGAGGTGATTCAGAGCTACCCTACTCTACTTCAAATACACTTTTTTCCCTCAGTTAAAAAAAAATCCCTCGCAGAACCCAAAACCCCCAAATCTTGGATTTTGGATATAGAAGGGTTGCAACTCATTTTTAAATGTATCAAGAGCCACTGCCTAGGTCTCGAGAGGCTCCGACAGAATAGCAGAAAAGGACAAAATATGATCCAGCTCTACCCTACATCTATCGCATGCAAGTCTTGGAAAGTGTAAGTGATGGGACACACTCTTGTCTCAATTCTAAATTCAAAGGATAGAGGGTATATTTTGTACCGATATATAGGCCAATAACCTTTTTGGGGGATTCTATAGGATCTTCTCAGGGGGCCGCGGTGGCCGAATGGTTAGAGCGTCGGACTCAAGACTGTCACGACGGCAATCTGAGTTCGAGGGTTCGAGTCACCGACCGCCGCGTTGTTTTCCCTTGGGCAAGGAACTTCACCTCGATTGCCTGCCTAGGCACTGGGGACCAAGTCAGCCCAAGTCAGTGCCGGGTAAATAGAGATGGTGACTCGAAAAAAAAAAAAAAAAAAAAAGACACCGGGCGGAAGGCAATGGCAAACCACCGCTCTAAATTGCCAAGAAAAATCATGGAAGCACATGATCGTCAAGGCCGCGGTGGTCGAATGGTTAGAGCGTCGGACTCAAGACTGTCACGACGGCAATCTGAGTTCGAGGGTTCGAGTCACCGACCGCCACGTTGTTTCCCTTGGGCAAAGGAACTTCACCTTGATTGCCTGCCTAGCCACTGGGTGGCCAAGCCAGCCCAGGTCAGTGCTGGTCCCAAGCCCGGATAAAATCTCGAGAATGATTGCCTAAAAAAGGTAACACCGGCACTCTCCGTGAAAGGAACTGGGGACCCTACCACGTACTCACTCCAAGAGCATCACAACGTGAAAACTGCAATTGAGTATCATGCTGTGACCACGGCGGCTCAGACATGAACCTACCGTTAAATGATGATGATAGGATCTTCTAGAGTATTCACAATGTATATGTCAAATGCCTTCTCGAGGATCAGGTAGGCTTCTAATAGCCCAACTTACAGTGGCATTCTATAATGACATGAATCACAGGGGAAAAAAACTATCGATCTACTAAGAGTGAATCTGGATCTAGTCAATGATAAATCTGATATGTATCTGATGACTGAGAGTGGAGTATGGTATGCTTAGTAGTGCAACATTTCAGTGACTGCTTCTGTCCTATAATCCCATTTCCCTTTCAGAGGAACGATCTCAACAATCGACACGTCCAGGGAATTGCAACTAGACATACAGATGCTAGCCAATTTGACATGCAATTATTGGGTTTACTGTAGTTCAGTACGGATGCCACAAATACAAAGTGCTTTTCCACCGGTCAGCTTGATCATCATCCATTGTGTGTGCACGTCGCTTATTCTCTCTAACCAAAGTCAGGGTAAGAGGTTCCTTGCTACTGAGAGGATCGTGCACCGGGACCATGACGTCACCTAATCTCTGGTTGCTTCATCTGATACAACTGCTTGAATTATTTTGTCATTTACTACATTCTGTCCTTCTGTGTCTTGTCTCTCATCAGTATATAAGTCCTATGCACCAGAAATGAGTGCAGATTCCAATCCCAGCCAGGTGATTCAAGTGCCTCATGCAAGTTCTGTATTATTTTACAGACTTTCTGTAATGAATTCATAAGTTGCAGTGAGCATTTATGTCTGAGGTGTGTGTCCCATTGTACTATTCCACACAAATAACATATTTTTTAGCTGTTATCAGGCTTGAAAATATTTAAGCCCAAGGTCCTTCTCCACTGACATGCTACTGTACTTTCTGCAAGACAGAAAGCTGCCTTGCAACCTAGTAGTAATTGGATTCCAGTATGGCTAGGACAGGGTTGAAGTTTTCGATTCTTCACTTCCATATACTTAAATGTTTCTTAAAAAAAAAAAAAATCAAATGTACTTTGCAATGGCCTTTCTAATATTACTCTAAGAATATGCAAATATAGGTAATACGTTTTCTTCCTAATATAACTACAGGGATAGATTATTGTCCCTGACTTGTGCTGCAACACTGCCGTGTGTACGGGGTTTGCATCAGACCGATTCTTACTCAAGAAGTAATGCACTACCATTAATGCTGAACATTCTATGATCTTACGAAGAAGGAATCATTCCACTTTGTTAGTTCCACTAATCTGAACAGATTACTCTGTGTGTGTGTGTGTGTGTGTGTGTGTGTGTGTGTGTGTGTGTGTGTGTGTGTGTGTGTGTGTGTGTGTTTGTGTGTGTTTGTGTGTGAGTGTGTGAGTGTGTGAGTGTGTGAGTGAGTGAGTGAATGAGTGAGTGTGTGTGTGCGTGCGTGCGTGCGTGCATGCGTGCGTGCGTGCGTGCGTGTGACTCACATACTGTCTTTGGCTTTTGTGTTTATTCTATTCATCATCATCCGAGTTAGCCGATCTTAATTAGTGTGCAATCTGTGTTGAAAACTCGCCATTATATCATTATAAAACCAACAGGAAGCTATTTTTTCTCCCAGAAACACTAATGAGCAATAATGAGAATCTGTTGGTTACGAATACAGATTCAACGAAAAGATAACCGCCGCAATGATATAATCATGCTACAAGTCCAAGTAAGAAAACTGGCATATGGTAAGAAAATTACCGTAATAGCTTTGGCTGATCCAGTCAAACAGTGGGCAGTTGTCAACACAAATTTTTCATGAATGAGTACACCGGAACATAGAAAGGTGGTCACTAGTTCCCTGAAATGGTGATGAACCTTGTAAATCGCTGCCTGAAATGGAAACAATAGTGAATTTAAAGAAATCAGTAATGATTTATAACCCTGGGATCAAGCCAATGATAAATTCATCTCCCAGACTACAAGAAAACGAGTGGAATAAAGTAAATAAAACTCACATGCCAAGGGAATTCGCCATACAGAGCACTGTAGTCACCAGCAGAATGGTAAAAGGCTCGGCCGAGCACACCCCGCCTTAGACGACGCCCGCAATTAGCCACTGAGGCTTGAGGGGTTAGTCCTGTCACTTTTCTGGAAAATAGCAGGAACGCACACTAGAGCTATTCTCGAAAAAATATTAATATTTTTGGAGAAATTATCTGAAATGAAGGGGGCTTTCTCTACTTGCATTGGTAATTCGCACATCTGTAGATCAGTACCAGCTGCGGTGCAGGTTTTGATCAGTTCCCATCTGTACTGGAATTTGTCAGGAGAAACCACGTATCTCACGCAAACTGGATCTTTGATGTCGCCATAGCCATTAAAGTTTGCTTGGCCACCGTTCCAAAATGTTTCTTCGTAGTAATCGTGTGGTTCTCCTGGATTTAGGAACAGCAAATAAAGTTCCCATGACAAATATTGAGAAAAGTATGAACCAGGTGAATAATTTCACAATATGAAATTATTTATTCCGTTTTAATTCACAAAAGCATCATCAAAAAATCATTATCTAAAGTCACAATAACATTGTAGTGCAGTATACTGATGAGTGCCCAAGAATCCCATTTGACTCATCTTAACTGTTAGCTGTTAATTGCTCATTTAAAGCTGTAATTCTTTTTATCTGTATCAACAGTTATTGAAAACAATTTGAATCTAACATTTTCAATATTCACATTCATGCGATGACTAAAATATGTACTAATTGTTCATCTACCAGCATACCGTTTTCCCAAATTGCTTTGTTTATATTGCCGTTGTAAGAGAGGCCAATAATTAAGGAAGTTAAAGAATTAGCGTCCTTGCATTGGCCATCACCATGAGACGCGAAATAAATCTGTGTATCTTCCTGCTGGAAATTACGGCTCTCCTCTTGTTCTTGCCGATGCAGTCTTCGTCACTTAAGTAAAAGTAAGATGATCCAATCCTGTATGGAAGTTTCAGCTGCATGTCTGGAGTCGTTACTGGGTTCAGCATGAGGAGAGCTAAAATATACCACAGGAAATAACATTAAGGAAATCCTGCCAGTATTAAGAAAGGGATGAGACAATGAGACAAAGAGATAAAGAGAAAGAGAAAGAAAGAGAGTTGCCAAGGAAATGCGTAAGCGTTCAAATAGGAGCTAAAGTACTTGTTTTAAAATTAATAATCCCCATATTAATGTTTGATAAAGGTTATTTCAGGGATACTTTATCAATGTGAATATTCTCAGGTTTCCTGCTCCAAAAGCGCAACAGAAATCCATAAAATTTACATCTGCCTGGTAATGATGTCGATGATATCCTACCTTCCTTGCATGGGACGCTTTCAGCTTTGCCTCCGCTCTGTATCCTTTGTATCTCAATGAAACAGTTCCTGTAGCTACTGCCCAGACCTGATATACGAGGATGCGGCTTATCAATGACTGCTGCAACATGAAAATATTTAATTTGCTGTTTTCGTATCAAGTGGTCACGTGGCTATGGCGTAAATAGATATTAATCAATTGATACTGATAAATTAATAGAGCAAGATACAAAAAAAATGTGACGATTGATGATATCAGTGATAATGCTAATAATACTGCGGATTATAGTAATTACTTTATCAATAACATTAATTATATTCGTCATGATCATAATAACAAATACAATACTGGCACGACAATAGTCATGATCATTATGAACAATATAAAGGATACTTTTTGTGAACTTTTCCTATTAACAAAATATTATTTTGTTAATTTTAAAAACCCCTTTTTAATTTTTTTTTTGGGGGGGGGGGTTCATGCATAGCTGTTTTTAATTGCTATTAAAGTTGCTTTGTTTATTTATATGCCTGTGTAATCCCAAGGCTGCTTCATGAAAACTTTTTGAAAATTGTGAATGTTTCCCCAATGGTAAAACATATTTTTTTCAGGATGATATACTGTGCTGCTGTTGGGAGTATGTTCTCTGCTGTGTGATGGTGAGATGATATTCTGGCTGTGTGTATCTGTGAAGTAGATGAAATGATTCTGTGCTTCTGCTGGTGGGGATGTGTGTTGGAATGAGATTGATTGGATATGATGATGTCGTAGAATTCGCTGCTGCTGCTCGATTGAGAGATATGATATTGCTGCTGTATGATGGGATGAGATGAGTTGATGATGAGATGATGAGATTCTGTGCTGCTGATGAGAAGTATGTTATTGATATTCTGTTGTTGATGGGTTTGGATCTGATATGTGATATGATGTGGAAGATGATTCTGCTGTGTGTGATGATGATTTGCCTGCTGCTAGCTTATGATGATGAATATTAATTGAAGTGTGACGATGATGATTCTGTTTTCAGTGAATGGATTTTATGTTGATGCAGAGGATGATAGTTATGATTGATCAATGATATGATGAATTTGCGCTGTGCGATGGTGATATGATGATTCTGCTTGGCTGATTATAGATTAATTTCTCTGCGCTATTTATGATACTTCTGCGTACTGATGTGATATATGATTTGCTGTTCTTTTTGTGATAAATGTTGATGATATGTGAACACAATATAATGATGATGATATGATGAATTCGCTGCTGCTGCTGATGTGAGATGATTGCTGTGCTATGATGTTGATGATGATGATTCTCTGTGTGTGATAGATGATGATGAATTTGCTGTATGATGGTGATGATAAATATGATTCTACTTGCTGCTGATGATAAATGATATGATGATGATGATTGCCTGTGCTAGATGATATGGGTGTGATGATGATTGATTTCTGCTTGCTGCTGTTGATGGTGATGATGTGATCTGATGATGAATGTGTGAGATGATGATGATTTCTGCTGCTGTGATGATGATGTGATGATGATGAATATGATGATGATTTGTGGGATGATGATGATTCTGCTGCTGCTGTGATGGTGATGATGATTCTGCTGCTTGCTTATGCTGATGATGATGATGTGAGGATGAATGATGATGTCTGCTGAGATGATGATGATGATGATGATATTGATGATGATGATGATGATGATATTTGCTGCTGCTGCGGGCTGCTGCTTGATGAATGATGTGATGAGATTGCTGCTCAGCGATGTGATGATGATGATTCTGCTGCTGCTGATGATGATGATATGATGAGATTGATTCTGCTGTGATGGTGATGATGATATTGATGATTCGTGTGATGATGATGATGATGATTCTGCGCTGAGTGTGATGTTGCTATGCTGACTGATGATGATATGATGGAATGATGATGATTCTGCTGCTGCTGAGCTGATGGTGATGATGATGATATCTGCTGCTGCTGCTGATGATGATGAGATGAGGATTCTGCTGCTGTGTGCTGATGGTGATGATGATGATATGACTGATGATGATGATGTGATGATGATGTTTGATTCTGCTGCATGTGATTTGGCTGTGATGATGATGATGATGATGATTCTTCTGCTGCTGCTGTGCTGATAGATGATGATGATGATGTGAAGTGATTTTTGCTGGATGATGATGATGATGATGATTCCTGCTGCTGCTGCTGCTGAGTGATGATGATGATTCTGCTGCTGATGTGAGGGTGATGATGATGATATTCTTTGCTGCTGCTGCTGATGGTGATGATGATGATTCTGCTGCATGATGATGATGTGATGATGATGATTCTGCTGTGCTGCTGCTGTGATGATGATTGCTGATGATGATATGTGATGATGATGATTCTGTGCGATGATGATGATGATGATGATGAGTGGATGATGATGTGATGATTCTGCTGCTGCTGCTGAGGGGTTGTGATGAATGATATGATTTCTGCTGCTGATGATGATGATGATGATGATTGATGTATGATCTGCTGCTGAGATGATGATGATGATGAATGATGAATTTCTGCTGCTGCTGCTGTGCTGGATGATGATGTTTGAGGGATGATGATGATGATCTGCTGCTTGCTTGATGGTGATGATGATTTGCTGTTTGCTGCTGCTGCTGCTGTGATGGATTTGATGATGGATTGAAATGCGCATGAATGATCTGCTGCTTGTGCTGATGGGGATGATGATGTGTGATGATGGATGATGATTTCTCTGCTGCTGCTGCTGCTGCTGATATGATGATGATGATGATTTCTGCTTGCTGCTGCTGGTGTGATGCTGCTGCTGATGATGAATGATGATAAATGATCTGATGCTGCTGCTGCTGATGCTGACGCTGCTGATGATGATGATGATGATGATTGGATGATGATGATGAGGTGTTTATGTGATTCTGCTGCTGCGGGCTGATGATGATGATGATTGATGATGATGATGATGATGATATCTTCCTGCTGCTGAATGATGATGATGATGGATGATGATTTTGACTGCTGCTGCTGCTGAGGGAATGATGATGATGATTTGCTGCTGCTGCTGCTGCTGCTGCTGCTGATGATGATGGATGATGATTCTGCTGCTGCTGATGATGATGATGTGATGTTTGATGATGATGTTGATGATCTGCTATGCTGCTGATGTGATGATGATGATGATGATGATTTCTGCTGCTGCTGCATGTGATGATGATGATGATGATGATTGATGATTCTGCTGCTGCTGCTGAATGATGATGATGATGATGATTGAATGCTGCTGCTGTCTGCTGCTGTGCTGATGTGATGATGATGATCTGCTGCTATATGATGATGATGAATGATTTGCTGCTGCTGCTGATGGTAAATTGATGAGATTCTGCTGATGGATGATGATGGTGATGATGATGTCTGATGTGTGCTGATGATGGTGATGATGATGATCTGCTGCTGCTGCTGATGATGATGGATGTGATATGTGTGATGATGATGATGATGACTGCTGCTGTATGTGATGTGATGATGATGATGATGATGATTCTGCTGCTGCTGCTGAGATGCTGCTGATGATGATGATGATGATGATGATTCTGTTGCTGCTGCTGCTGCTGCTGAATGGTGATGGTGATGATTCTGCTGCTGCTGCTGATGTGATGATGATGATTTTGCTGCTGATGATGATGATGATGATTCTGCTGCTGCTGATGTGATGATGATGAATTCTGATGTGCTGGCTGCTGCTGCTGCTGCTGCTGATGATGATGATGATGATGCTGCTGCATGATGATGATGGTGCTGAATGATAGATGAATGATTTGTTCTGCTGCTGCTGCTCTGCTGATGAGATGATGATGATTCTTGCTGCTGCTGCTGCTGCTGATGATGATGATGATGATGTTCTGCTGCTGCTGCTGCTGCTGATGATGATGATGATGATGATTGGATGAGCTGCATGATGATGATGATGATGTTTGATGCTGCTGTGATGGCTGTGCGCTATGATGATGGATGATGATTCTGCTGCTGCTGCTGTGTGTGATGGTGATGGATGATGATGATCTGCTGCTGCTGCTGATGATGATGATGATGTGATGATGATTCTGCTGCCTGCTGATGATGATGATGATGATGATTGATGCGTATGATGTGATGATATTTTGCTGCTGCTGCTGATGGTGATGATGATGATTCTGCAATGATGATTCTGCTGATGTGATATGATGATGATTAAAATGATTCTGCTGCTTGCTGCTGTGCTGTGATGATGATGATTTGCTGCTGATGATGATGATGATGATTTTGCTGCTGCTGCTGCTGATGATGGTGATGATGATGATGATTCTGCGCTGCTGCTGCTGCTGCTGACTGATGCTGATGATGACTGCTTGATGAATGAGATGATTGTGATGATGATGATGATTCTGCTGCTGCTGCTGATGATGATGATGATGATGATTCTGTGCTGTGATGATGATTCTGCTGCTGCCTGATGATGATGGATGATGATTGATGATTATGCTGCTGCTGCTGCTGATGAGTATGATGATGATGATGATGATGATGATGAAATGATGATGATTCTGCTGCTGATGATGATTGATGATTTCTGCTGCTGCTGATGGTAATGATGTTGATGATGATGATGATGATATTCTGCTGGCTGTGTGAATCTGCTGCTGCTGCTTGATATGATGATGATGATCTGTTGTGGGGATGATGAGGATGATGATTCTGCTGCTGCTGCTGATGATGATGATGATGATGATGATGATGATTCTGCTGCGTGTGATGATGATGATGATTTCTGCTGCTGGCTGATGATATGATGATCTGATGATGCTGATGTGATGATGATGATGATTGATGATGTGATGATTCTGCTGCTGCTGTGCTGAAGTGATTGATGATGATGATGTAATGATGATGACTGATGATGATGATGATCTGCTGCTGCGGGTGATGGGATATGATGATGATGTGATGATGAGTGATGATCTGATGATCTGTTTGCTGCTGCTGCTGATGGTGATGATGATGATGATGATGATGATGATTCTGCTGCTGCTGCTATTAAATATGCTGCTGCTGCTGTGATGGTGATGATGATGATGATGATGATGATGATGATGATGATTTGATGCTGATGATGATGATGATGATGATGATGATGATATCTGCTGCTGCTGCTGCTGCTGCTGTATGATGATGATGATGATGATGATGATGATGATCTGCTGCTGCTGCTGCTGCTGATGATGATATGATGATGATGATGATGATTCTGCTGCTGCTGCTGATGATGTATGCTAATGATGATGATGATTCTGCTGCTGCTGATGTGATTGATGATGATTTCTGCTGCTGCTGCTGCTGCTGATTGATGATGATGATGATGATGATGATGATGATATCGATTGCTGCTGCTGCTGCTGCTGCTGCTGATGATGATGATGATGATGATGATGATATGATCTGCTGCTGCTGCTGCTGATGATGATGATGGAAATGATGATGATGGATGATGATGATGATCGATGATTGCTTGTCTGCTGCTGCTGCTGCTGCTGCTTGAATGATGATGATGATGATGATTTTCTGCGCTGTGCTGCTGATGATGATGATGATCTGTGATGATGATGATGTGATGCTGGTGTGCTGCTGTGATGTGATGATGATGATGATGATTGATGATGATATTCCTGCTGCTGATGATGCTGCTCGTGCTGTGATAGATGATATGATTCTGCTTGCTGCTGCTGCTTTGATGATGATGTGATGATTGATTCTGCTGATGTGTGATGGTGATGATGATGATGGATGAGGATGATGATGATGATGATGATGTGATTCTGCTGCTGCTGCTTGATGATGATAAATGATGATGGATGATTTCTGCTGATGATGATGATGATGATGATGATGATGATGATGATGATGATGATGATTCTGCTGCTGCTGCTGCTGATGATGATGATGATGATGATGATGATGATGATGATGATTCTGCTGCTGCTGCTGATGATGATGATGATGAAGACGAAGATGATTCTGAATCATCAGCAGTCATTACCATCATCATAATGGTGGGAACTGTTGCTTACCTTCATAATTATACTTCCTATAGTGGTCATATGATGGTATAAAACAGCAAGTAAATCTTTTATTCTCTTGACATTTGTTCTTGTAATGACCTACAGATAGAGAAAGATGAGAGTTTGTCATTTGTTGTACAGTTGCGGAATTATATTTCAATACACATGCGGGGTCCCAGTCTTGTACATCTGGTAACCACCTCGATACAAACATAGCGTAAATACTATTTTTATGAATGAGGCAAAAACTCTAGGTTGTTTGTAACAAAGAGCGGGATTCGTAGAATATAAACAGCCAATAATTGTATTAATATCTATTTTTAGAAATGAAATAAGCATTTGATATTTCTTTTTCTTTTTTCAAATAAGTGGTGGCAAAACATGCAGTAATAATTATCGCTGGCTTTGTAGGGAAATGTTTTTCAAATGCGACTTTTTGGAATTGTTTATCGAAATGGCAACGCCTATGGAGGCATTCCCCCTTTATTTGAACACAACTAACAATGATATTTGCACATTTCTTGAATATAGAAAACGCCTCATACTTCAAACATATATGTATGGCAGCTAAATCAAATAGAAATCTGCAAATTCGCTGAGAAGTTAGCAAGTGCTTCTCGAAGCTGCACCATCTAGTAGCAGCTGATCGAACTAATGAAGTGAGACTTTTCCTTTCACCGAAACAAAACACTTATTTCAATAAACAGAAAACATACTACGTTATATTATCCATTACATGAGCATAAAACCGCATTATGGGTATGGAGAATATAAAGACGCTTTACCATTGTGTGTGCATGTGTGTGTGTGTGTGTGTGTGTGTGTGTGTGTGTGTGTGTGTGTGTGTGTGTGTGTGTGTGTGTGTGTGTGTGTGTGTGTGTGTGTGTGTGTGTGTGCGTGTGCGTGTGCGTGTGCGTGTGCGTGTGCGTGTGCGTGTGCGTGTGCGTGTGCGTGTGCGTGTGCGGTGCGTGTGTGTGTGCTGGAGGAGAACTAACACAAGGTGTGAAAATTGCTTTTTCACCTCTTTAACCTTTTTATTTTATTATGAAGTATGGAAGAGATCACTGTCTATATAGATTATTGCCGTATGTACCCTAATATTTTATGTTCTAATCTCTCATTCTATATTTTCCAGATATGATAGACAAAACATCTACGAAACTGCGAGGAGTGGCCACGTGCCTTGTAATGTGGGGGTGGATATTCCTGCTGGCGTTGGTGAACTGGCAGAAATAGAGGGGAGATTCAATTCGGAGAAATATATCGAATTATTAGAAGTGTTTCTCCCGTCAGTATGGAGCTATGCCTTGCCTTTCACAGAAACGATCGTATTCATACAGGATAACTGCCCAGGGCAGTTAAGAGATGGTTTCGTGACCAAAACCACCTCGAGATCCTACCATGGCCAAGCAAGGCATGTGACTTAAACCCAATCGCAAATGTCTGGGCAAATATAGTCAATGTCTGGGAAACAGCAAATGAAAGAACCTCGGAACAGTTAATAGAACAGCAAAGAGGAAATGGGAAGTACTGCGTAGGAGGCCGGAACTTATATAAGCATGTCGCCCCTGTCCCGGGGAGACTACGAAGAGTTATAGAAAATAATTGTGGCTGGACAAGGTTTTAATAAAAATGAATTGTTCCTGTCAGTATGATTTTCCCCAATATTTGCCTTCCTTTTCTACATATTACTGTTCTTTAAAAGTAAAAAAGCAACTAAATGATGAGTGTTTTACCATTAGTCAATTCATACAAAGCAAGATAGTATTTCAGTAATCAGACATGTTATTTTTCGCTGAACGTAGTTCAAAATGTTTGAAATGCAAAACTATAATTCTAAATCGCTACGCATACTAGTAGTCAAACAACTGAAAATGGTCAGCATCTCTAATTTCTCAACACGCACACATGCTCACAATGATGAAACCCTTATATATTCATTGTATTCTTAATGTGATTTTGCGTATAGTTAATGTTCTATAATGAAGGATATAACGTAACACTTTTTCTTCTTCAGTGTTTGGGTCTGACGAAAAGATAATCAACTTTACTTGTTCAATTAGCTGCTTCTAGATAGTTAAGCAACGAGTAGTTGCAAAGCTCTCGCCGAATTTGCATATTCTATTTCTTCCAGTTGCAATACATAGCTGTTTATAGAAAGCAGCGTCTATAAGTTTAAAGAATGTGCAGCTATAATCATTTATGGAACTAAAACGCCGGCCCACTTCCATGGGTGTTTTCATTTCAGTAATCAAATAATTCCAAGAAATCGTGTATGAAAAAATACTCTTTAAAGATAACGGTATTTAATACAGTTAATACATATAACAAGAAATTATGCTTTCGTTGACTTATCAAGAGAATATATAAACTTTGACTTTGCAATGAAGATAAATATGCAAATTTAATGACACCTACACATATACAGTGGATAGACATGAATTGACAAACGATAAATAAAAATTACAAATATGACATAACAAAAGAAGAGAGCAACATATACCGGTAAAGACTAAAACGAATGTAGGAAAACGAATGACAAGCATAACACTGTAAACAGTGGGATGATATGGTTTTGAGCAAAATCAAAGTGGAATGTCAGTGTTTCCAGTGTTCTGAAAGTGGAATGTCAGTGTTTCCAGTGTTCTGAAAGCGGAATGTCAGTGTTTCCAGTACTAAGAAAGCGGAATGTCAGTGTTTCCAGTACTAAGAAAGCGGAATGTCAGTGTTTCCAGTACTAAGAAAGCGGAATGCCAGTGTTTCCAGTACTCAGAAAGCGGAATGTCAGTGTTTCCCGTACTAAGAAAGCGGAATGTCAGTGTTTCCAGTGCTAAGAAAGCGGAATGTCAGTGTTTCCAGTATTCAGAAAGCGGAATGTCAGTGTTTCCAGTGCTCAGAAAGCGGAATGTCAGTGTTTCCAGTGCTAAGAAAGCGGAATGTCAGTGTTTCCAGTGTAACGATTAGTTTCCAGTTTGAAAGCGGAATGTCAGTGTTTCCAGTGTTCTAAACGGAATGTCATTTTTTTTTTTTTTTTCCCGTGTTAACGATGTTAGTGTTTCG
>NC_051424.1:14075451-14085451 GCF_015228065.2 Penaeus monodon
TTTTAAAATTTATTGTGTGTAGAGGTCTCAAAACTCAATTTTCTAAAACTGTGTTGATTAATATCATTTTTTGTCTGTAAACAGGACATTTTTTCAAAAAATTTTTGAGACAGCATTTTTTGCACAGTCCTTTTTTTTGAGTCATGTGGTCTAGTAGGTTTAGTACAGCTAATTCTCGACATTCCTGGAGTGCAGAGGTTCTAGTCATAGGAAGAGTTTAGTATTTTTATATGTATCAGTGCTTTTATTGCATTATTCCATCATAAATCGATACGTCATTTACATAAGACTAGATTTGAATTTTTATATCAGTATTCACCGAGCACTCATAGGGTTTGAATTCATTTTTTTTTCTTTTTACTAAACTCGGATGTCTTTATATTTTTTTTTTCTTTAAGAAATACGAAAAAGAAATGTTATGCACAGTCTCACATTGCTCATTATTTTTTAACCAGCCGCGTGCTGATAACCAATTTGTTTTAAAATGTTTAAAATGATGTCATTTTTAAACTGTGAAGTGCGGTTAATGGTGTTCTTGATACATCTCCGGGGTATTTACATTACTCCTTATAAAGAATGTCAAAAATTTTTTAATGCAGGAAAAACAGGTACATAGACGTAACGCTAAGGACCTCCAGCATCTAATGCTTGTTTTATCTACTTACGAGGGAATTCACCAAATTAATCAATGAATTTTCGAATTCGTAGGAAAGCATGTATTAGAAATTGCTAATTTAGACCAGTTTCGATCAGTAATGCTAATCTTTCATCGGTATTACTAGGTAAAGCTTTCTCAAAAGTTCTCCCGGACCCGACTCATCGTTTTTATTTTGTTTTTAAACAACAGCAAAATTACATTTTGTCTTTTTTATACTGACTGCTTGTGTTTGTGTTCAATAGTATACGTAGAGTATATATATTATATAAAATATATATAAATATATTATATATAATATATAATATTATATATTTATATATATATGTTATATATATTATATATGTATATATATAATATAATATTATATATATATATAATAGTATATATATATGAATAACATTTCTATATATAAATAATACTATATATATATATATATATATATATATGTATATATATATATATGTGTGTGTTGTGTGTGTGTGTGTGTGTGTGTGTTGTGTGTGTGTGTGTTGTTGTGTGTTGTGTGTGTGTGTGTGTATGTTATGTGTGTGTTTGTGTGTGTGGTGTGTATATGCATACATGCATGCATGTATGTATATGTGTATGTGTGTATAAAATATATATATAATATATATATTAAAATATATATATATATTTTATATATATATATATATATAATGTTGTATGTGTATATGTATAAGTATTTATTATTATATATTATATTTTATATATTTTATATATATATAAAATATATATATATATATATATATTATATATATCATACATAAATATTTATCTATTAATATATAATAGGAAACAGCCACAGTAGAAAATGAAACTAAATCGTAACGTTTCGAACTCTTCATGGGGTTCCTTTTCAGACGAATAAAACCCAAATGGGTACAAGGAGATAATTTTGCAAGTTTTATATAGTGATAGAGAGACAGGACGAACAAAAAGCTGAATCAGGTTTCAGGGAGATGGTCGAAGTCAAAGAGTCTGGCTAAATAACGAGGAGGTAAGATCACCCAAAGCCCCATTGACCAGCACTCAAGTAGAAATTAGGCATTTTCCAATTAATAGAGATTTCTAACATTTTTCTTTCGTACAAATTTACGGGATTTATGAATTGATTTAGCGCTTTTCCAGTTAAGCCGGTGCCCTTTTTATCACGTAAATGAACGAAACACGCACTTGATTCTCTATTAAATCTCACATCACGTTTTATGTTCATTAATTCTTTTCTCAAAAGCTCTACCGGTCTCACCTATGTAAAACTTGGGCAATCCTTACAAGGTATAGTGTAAATACGGGAGAAGTCTCAAGAGCACCACTAGCTGCATCAGTTTAACTTAAGTATTACGCTGCGTATTGGATATAAAAACAATTCCAGCGCCTTTAAACTTTTCCCATCTCGCAGATGAATGTGCCTGATTTAAGATATCCTAATTTCAAAAAAGTTTTAAAAAATGACGTCGAATTGAATAAAAATGTCGAGAAAGGTAATTTCCCCGAATCTTCCCATTCTACTTTAAATTGATAGTACTTGCGAGGTTGTTGAGTTACTAAAAAAATCTTCGGAAATCTGAACGGTTCACTTGCCTCAAAAAAAATATATCATAAACATAACGAAACGAAATCGTGTCGGGAAGGAGAATCGACGGAAGGAATTCAGTTTTAAAACCCTTTTCCATGTATAAATTCGCAAGAACCGGGCTTAAGCTATTTCCCCATTGCAATCCATTGATTTGTTGATAAAATTCGCCGTCAAAGTAGACATTATTCGTGACGTACAAACGAATGTCGTTACCATTTACCCAAACTAATATGAAAAATCGACGAAGTATTTTTAGAAAAAGCGAGCCAAGCAGTTAGCACCGTAATCCTACGAATGTAGGTTTGGGATAAAATAACATCGTTATGTATGTGCTGGAGTCATTAAAAATTAGTAAAATGTAAGTTCTGTATACGAAATAAAAAAGTAATAGAATAATATCAAATGGCAACCTATGTGCAGTCAAAATAAAAAAAAACCGCTAAAAAGTAAAGAACAACATAATTTTAAACCAAGAGATGGCGCTGACAATGGATATTTTCAACGGGAGGCATGGCCGCATCCACCCCTCGCTTTCCATCCCCGGGAATCCCTCATGGCGAACCTCCAGGCAGGCAGCCCATCTCTAGCTCCTTGCGACAGGTCTGGTCCCAAACTACCCAAGCCATGACCTCGTAGGTCGTCCCCCTAGCCTGCACCCAGTATTGACAACCTGATGGGCAGGGTGATCCACAGAGTAAAAAGCTGGGTGCCCGTATATCCTGAGTTGGCGATTCCGGATTATGCAAGTAACAGGTCCCATACCATCTCCCCGGTTAGCCATCACATGGTCCCGCCAACTGTCCTCATAAGCCGGCATAGGGACTTATTATAAAATGCATCAAGACGATACTCCAAAGCATTTGATAGCATCTAGGTTTTGCTTCCATACGGCCCAAAACTTGCAGTATCAAAACCTTGAAGACACGTAAACTTGGTCCTTCTTCATAGATATCAACATCTTCAAAAGCTTAAGTCGATCGAGTCATGGCTCTGCTGCCCGACCAGTCTGTCTACTGACTTCTTTGGGCTGACATCCCAGAGACATGGACTAAGCTAAAAAGGCCCCCCAAATCCTGAATCTAGTTCCTGGTCCAGGAGACCTCTAGGTCCAAGGGCTTCACCCCATTGCCCGAATACATCAAGACCCGCCCCCGGTGATTCCAGAGACTCAGATAGGATAGCACACACACGCACACACGCACGCACACACACGCACGCACGCACGCACAGCACGCACGCACGCACGCACGCCACGCACGCCGCACGCACGCACGCAACGCACGCACGCACGCAAGCACGCACGCACACACCCACACACACACACACACACACACACAACACACACACACACACACACACACACACACACCACACGTGTGAGTGTGTGTGTGTATATATATATATATATTTATATATATAATATACTATTTATATATATAATATATATATATATACATATATATTATATATATATATATAGATACTTTTTAATGCTGGGGGTACTGCTGTAAAGGTAAGTGTGTGTGGAAAAGCGTCCGCAGCGAGAACATACTACGGAAGCTGAATTCGCGGTTAGCGATTTATTTTGAATAAATAAACCTTTACAATACAGTGGAAAAGTTTTTTTTTTTAATAGCACTTTGCTGAAGTTAATATTTATTGTGGTTTTACATATTCCTTTCGCTGTATGTGCGTGAGTAGTGTAAACAATGGTTAGTAAACAATGCGTCATTTTTGTTCTTGACTAGATTCTGGTGCGACATATGATAACTGTGTATGCCTGTGACTCCTTTGCAAAGGTCATCAGCTCAATATTATTCAGTTCGCCAAGTTTTATACGTGTCATAAAGGGTAGTTTGAAATAAACTAAGTTCCAGAGAGGCTTGTTTCCACGAATATCTCGCAGCCAAAAGATTAATTCATTCCAATACTAAGAAAATTGAAGGAATATACAGACAGAGTGATATAATTACAGAGTAATTAATATTACAGAATTTCACAGCGTGTGAGAAAATCGAATAATGCTGAGGGGTGTATTCCAATAACTACATTTCTATCCTATATTGTGTCTAGGTCATGCCTTATTGAGCATTTACAATATTTTTATTGAACTCTCCTGTCGCACAGTGAAGTGGATACGAAGAAGAAATACTGTACTTTTTATGAGAATTATAATTTTACCCTACTGGAAGAGGTTTCTATAATACTTAATGTTACTCATGAATTACAAACCTTTTAGGAATCGGTATTTAAATTATCATCTTCCATCACTTATTTTGTTATGATGAATGATTTATGATAATGATAATGACAATGATCTTAATAATAATGTAGTATACTGAAATTATACATATTAATTATATTATATAACCATTATCATTTTATTGACATCAGCGGTGGTTAATGGCTAATTCAAGTAGCGGTGTACAAGTTTTTTCTTCCATGTTACTAATATGTTGACAGCGGTTCATTGAACCAGGCATACCGCCCGTTTACAAGTGGAATACACATCAGGTGTTGAAAAAATCTCCAAAAAGAAACGAGTGCGCGCCCCGTTTCTGATATGTTTTTTCGTAGTGCAAATACTTTGTGTCCTTTTTCAAATAGAAAGTTACAATGAATACAGATTTTTTTTTTTGTTTCCTCTACAGTTATCGCACCTGTAACATGATGAATCTTTTTGTTATTTTCCATCACAAAATGATATTAATATATGTTTTCCATTGTTTTGTGAAATGACCGCACCTAAAAAGTCCCTGTTACTCCAGCTATTCCTGGGAAAAATCAACAAACGTTGCCGTTTTGGGGTACTTGTCGTGACATATTTATTTATTATCATTATTATATTATTTCAATGATTTGCCTACTCAGAATGTTTCATGTTTTAGTGAGTGTTAGTTTTTTTTCTCTTTTGATTATTCTAGTGTGCTATTACATTTCCTGTGAATGTATACTATTATCTTATTATCAACTTGCAAAGGTAGTACCAGTGATGAAAAATGTTTTATTTATTTTCGGTCACTCTGACCATTAAAGACACATTTTACCTTGCACTACATGACTGTGGGGAATGTGAAACTACCACTACCGTAAATACAAATAATTCAATGATAAGCCTTTTCTCATATGCCAATGACAATAAGCCCATACATATTGGGAGCGGTGTCGTGAAAAGATAAACAAAATATGCCATCTATTATATATAGCACAAGGTTTCCAAAATGATCCCCGTTGATTTCCGGCGTAGCTGTATGCACGTCGCTAAAAAAGTATCTTTACTTTCTCACTAAATACGATACGAACTGCCGAATCACACACCACACACCACCCACACACACACACACCCACACACACACACACACACACACACACACACACACACACACGCACACACAGACGCACACGCACACAAGCGCACAACGCACACCCACGCACACGCACACCACACACATGCACACACACACACGGACCCTACACACACAACACACACATGTCCGTTGCTACAAAAAGTATCTTTACTTTCTGACTTAACAATATATACGACGGCGACGTCGATATATATATATATATATATATATATATATATATATATATATATATGTACATATATATGAATATAAGTATATATATATAATATATTTATATATATACGTATATACATGTATGTACGCACGCACACCACACACCACACACACCACACACACACCCACCACACCACACACCACACACACACACACACAGCACACACACCACACACAACACTACACACACACACACATATCACACACACACGGACGCACGCACAACACACACACATCAACACAACACACACACCCCACACACACACACACACACACACACACACACACACACACACTCACGTACACCACATGTGGCAGTTGCTAAAAAGAGTATCTTTACTTTCTGACTTAACGATATGATACGGGGCGATATATAAGATATATCTATATATTATATATAATATATATATATATATCTATATATATATATATATATATCTATTCTATGTATATATATATTATATATATATATATATATATATTATATATATATATATATATCTATATATATAGATAATCTAAGGGCCACGGTGCCGAGTGGTTAGAGCATCGGACTCAGACTGTCATGACGGAATCTGAGGTTCAAGGTTCGAGTCAACCGGCGGCGCTTGTCCCTTGGCCAATGATTCACCCCGATTGCTTTACTTAGATAACGACATATCGCCCGTAGACGTCGAGCGCATGTGGTCTAAGGGAAGTCCCCCGCCGCGGCACAAGGGAAGGGCATCCATCAGGCAGGGTGGCACTGCATATGACCTCTCAGTAATGACTGAGAGAGGCCTATGTCCTGCAGTGGAATAAACTGGCTGTTAACAAAAAAACAAAAAAAAAACAAAAAAAAAAATATATATAAATATATATATATATATATAGTAATATTATATATATCTTATATATATATATATATATATATATATAAATCCGTGCAAGTGCACACACCGTCGCCGCATGTGAGTGCGTGAATGCATCCATGCACACCGCATCGCCCGCCCGCATATGTGAGCACGCGCTTTTGATTTATATAATTTTGGTGTGGGATCGAACCTAGAAGCGATGAAGGTTCCTTGGGCAAGGAAATTCACCTAGATTTCCTTATTAGCCTACTGGGTGGGCAAGCAGGACAATCAGTGCTGCTCCAAGCTGGATAAGTAGAGAGACTGATTCCTAAAAGGTAACACCCGGGCACTCTCTTTGGAAAGGAACTGGGGACCCTACCACTACTCACTCCAAGATCATCATAACATCAAAACTACAATTAAGTATCATGCATGCTGTGAACCACTGCGGCTCAAACATGACCGTACGTTAAAAAAAAAAAAAAAAAAAAAATATATATATATATATATATAGGGCCGGCGGTGCCGAATGGTTAGAGCGTCGGACTTCAAAACTGTCCACGAAGGCAATCTGCGTTTCGAGGTTCGGTCACCGACCGCCGCGTTGTTTCCCTTGGGCAGGAAACTTTACCCCTCATTGCCTGCCAGCCACTGGGTGCCAAGCCAGCCTCAAGTCAATGCCGGGTAAATAGAGATGGTGACTCGATAAAAACAACACCGGCGGAAGGCTGGCAAACCACCGCTCTAAAAATGGCTAAGAAAAATCATGGGAAAGCCCATCGTCAAGGGCCGCGGGGCCGAAATGGTTAGAGCGTCCGGACTCAAGACTGTCACCGACGGCAAATCTGAATTCGAGGTTCGAGTCCACCGACTGCCGCGGTGTTCCTTGGGCAAGGAACTTCACCTTGATTGCCTACCTAGCCCACTGGTGGCGAAGCCAGGCCCAAGTCAAGTGCTGTCAAGCCCCGGATAGCTAGAGCGAATTGATTACCTAAAGGTAACACCGGCACTCTCCGTGTGAAAGGAACTGGGGACCCTACCACGTACTCAACTCCAAGAGCATCACATGACAACTACATTAAGTATCATGCTGTGACACGGCCGGCTCAGACATGACCTGTACCGTTAAAAAAACGAAGTTTTTTTTAAATTTTTATATATATATCTATATATATTTTTTTTGTTTTATTGACAGACATTGTATAACTTTGTACTTACGCTAATTGGCTGCGGAGGCCGAGTGGTTAGACATCGGACTCAGACTTGTCACGACGGCAATTCCTGAGTTCGAGGGTTTCGAGTCACCGGCCGGCGCGTTTGTTCCCTTGGGCAAGGAACTTCACCTCGATTGCCTGACCTAGCCACTGGTGTCCAAGCCAGCCCAGGGTTAGTGCTGGTCCCAAGTTCGGATAAATAGAGAAATGAATTGCCTAAAGGGTAACACCGGCATGTCCCGTGGAAAGGAACTGGAGGACCCTAAACCTCCGTACTCACTTCCAATATCATCACATAAAAAAAAAACTTGGGGACGCGGTGCCGAATGGATAGAGCGTTGACTCAAGACTGTCACAACGGTTAATCTGAGTTCGAGTTCGAGTCACCGGCCGGCAGCGTTGTTTCCCTTGGGCAAGGAACTTCAACCTTCGATTGCCTGCCTAGCCACTGGGTGGCAAGCCATCCCATGTCAGTGCCCAGGTAAATAGAGATGGTGACTCGTGGAAAAAAAAAAGAAAAAAAAAAAAAAAAAAAAAAAAAAAAAAAAAAAAACACCGTTCGGAGGCATGGCCAAACCACTGCCTCTAAATTGCAAGAAAAATCATAGGAAGCCCATGATCAACCAAGGCCACGGTGGCCGAATGGCTAGAGCATCGACTCAAGACTGGTCACGACGGCATCTGAGTTCAAGGGTTCGAGTCACCAGATCGGCGCGTTTGTCCTGGGCAAGGAACTTCACCTTGATTTCTACCTAGAGCCACTGTGGCCAAGCCAGCCCAAGTCATTGCTGGTCCCAACCCGGATAATATATAAAGATGAATTACTTAAAAAAAGGTACCACCGGCCACTCTCCCATTGGAAGGAACTGGGGACCCTACCCGTACTCACTCCAAGAGCATCACAACGTGAAAAAACTACAATTAAGTATCATGCTTGTGACATGGCGGCTCAGACATGAACCTAAACCGGGGTTTTTTTTTTTTAAATGAAATATCTTATATATATATATTATACGTAATATATATATATATATATATATATATAGGTAATATATATATATATATGATATCACTGCCGCGATGGTCCAGTAGTTTGAACACTGGAGCTCCGACCCTCGTGGTTCCGAGTTCATACCTCGCCGTGGCATTCGTAAATAATGCATGCGCTTCAATCAGGCAAGGGTGGCATTGCATATACCTCTCGTGATGAACTGGAGAGGCCCTGGTGTCCTGCAGTGGAATGACTGGCTGTAAAAAAAATATATATAGTATATATATTTTTTTTATTATTATTATTACTAATTACACAGCTATTTAGATCCGGCTGTACTGAATATGCTCCTAAGATAACTACTTTTACATTTTTTTATTTGATTTTGCTCGGCTACATAAAATAGGGTTTTGAAGTGTATATACTATTAATATTTCGTGTTACTGCCAACCACTTGGCGAAGCACTGGCGAACATACGAGCCATGTATGCCATTATGCGCCGTTAACATGGCGTCCGTCCTGCATAGTGCAATCACTCCCATGCCGTACTTGATTTGGTCAACTATGATATGATGATTGCGGGGGGGGGGGATATTATCTTAGGGGAAGTCTCTGTCATGCTCCCAAACTTTCACATTTTGGGGCGATATGGGTGTATGTGGCACAGCATAATCTAGGGCTGGGTGCCGAAATCACGCCTTCACTACACTGATACAGTGATGGTGGGAGGCTGTTACCTAACGAGGTAAATGGTTCCGATTCGGAAAACAGTGGCCCTCACCGATGGTAGAAACATTTTGTTCGGATTTCCACGTAGAATACTTCATAAATTTACCGGGCCAACATCTGTCAACTCCCAACACCGATGTTTTGTGCATCCTACTGCACAGCGATTTCAAACAGTCTGCTTGCTGTTGCCAGTAGAACAAAAAGGGAAATCGCATCCTTGTAGTAGTTCTGGCTTGTTAAAAAAGTAACTAAGAAATAAATTAACTCGTAAGGGGAAACTTAACTACGGGCCAGCCCCCTTTAACCCAGTTACGTGTATGGGTTTGCCATTGAGGATCGGGAAAATGGTTTTCCATTAGCTCATGATTATTTACACACTTCAATGCAAACTTC
>NC_051424.1:14090451-14115451 GCF_015228065.2 Penaeus monodon
AGCCTTGCGCGTGGCGAGCGGATGTCAACAATACGTTTGAGCAAGACTGGATTGTACACTTCACACCATCCGTCCCAAGCCAGGCTTGCCCTTCTCCTTGGCCACCCCCGCAGGACGCAGATGTCGCCCGGCTTTCTCTTTTCGCACAGGATAAACATCCGCCCTCGAAAGGGAATCGCCGCATAAAAGGACACGTCCGTAAGACGGAGATAGAGACACGGCAGACAGCCCAAGCCACACAGGTCCCAGCTCCACCACCTCGTCCTCCACCCGGACACGGGGGTCTCTGATGGGTCTCATATCGGTCTTCAAGAATAAACCAGCAAGCTAAACCCCTTTTCACTGACTCCACACCAAGTCCATCCTCTCGACTCGCTTACATCTGGTGGCTTGCGGTGTTATTCGCTTTATCCACCACACACATACACACACGTGGATATATATTATATATATTATAAATATATATATATCTATATATCTATATAATATATATATAATATATATATGCGTATATATATTTTACACACACCACACACACACACACACACACACACACACACAGCACAACACACACACACCCACCCACACACCCACACCACACACCAACACACACACACCCCCCACACACACACACCATACACATATATATATTTATATATATATATATATATATATAGATATATATTCTATATATAATATATATATATATAAATACAACCCCTCCCTACCAGGACTCGAACCTAGGGTCACTCCGGGTATGAAACCGGAGCCAGTGCTAAACCACCAATGTCACAGACCCACTAAGAGGAGTGTGCAACTAGGATCTTACTAGCTCCATATACATTACCTGTCTACTCATACTTGAAGTAATGACAGCGGGGAAGTTTTACCGCTAACTCCCCGTGGGCAACTCGGTGGAAATTGATTTTAGCAATTCCAATCCTAAGCCAGATGTCTGAGGTATATATATGAAAAATATGGAATAATGCAATGCCGCATTGAATCGATAATAACCCTCCCTGACCAAGACGGAAACTCGAACCTAGGTCGCTCAGGTATGAAACCGTAGCATTGGCTAAACCAACCATGCACACGACCCCTAAAGGATTTGAATTGCTAAACAGGTCGTGTGGCCATGGTTGGTTTTAAGCACTTGGCCTCCGGTTTCATACCCGGAGTGACCTAGGTTCGAGTCCTGTCAGGGAGGGTGTTTATTTATCGATATCAATGCCGGCATTGCACACACACCCTGTCTTAGGATTTGAATATATATATATATATATAATATATATAACTATATTATATATATAGATATATATATATATACATACATATCTATCGATTTGCAAACACACCCCACCCACACACACACACACACATACACCACATACACACACCACATACACTCTCACACACACATACCCCAACACACCACACACACACCACCACACACCCACACCCACAGCACCACACACACACCACACCACACACACACACACGCACACACCTACACACACACACACAACACCTACACAACACAACACACACACACACAGCCACCACACACCAAACACACGACCACACACACCACACACACACACACACACACACACCACAACACACACACCTGTTGAATTCATGTCGACCAAATTGCAAGTAGTACAACGAAGGGAAGTACAAACAATAACACTAATTATGCCCGTACTTCCCCTTCACACACAACACCTACACACACACTCACACTCAATCACCACACACACCCACACACACACCTACACACACACACACACCCCACCGTCACACACACAACACCACACGCCACACACACAACCACACACACACCACACACACGAACCAACACACACACCGGTGAATTCATGTCGGACAATTGCAAGTAGTAACACGAAGGGAAGTACAACATAACCGAATATGCCCCGTACTTCCCTTCACACACACACCTACACACACACACACACACACACACACACACAACACACGACACACACACACACACACACACACACACACACACACACACACACACACACACACACACACACCTGTGGAATTCATGTCGAACAAATTGCAAGTAGTACAACGAAGGGAAGTACAAACAATAACACGAATATGCCGTACTTCCCTTCACACACACACCTACCACACACACACACACACACACACACACACACACACACACACACACACACACACACACACACACACACACACACACACACACACACACACACACACATACACACACAAACGCACACGCACACACACAAACACACTCACACACACATAAACGCACTCTCACACACACATAAACATATATCCTCATAAATATATATATATATATATATATATATATATAGCATATATTTATGAGTAGATATGTTTATGTGTGTGTGAGAGTGCGGTTTATGTTGTGTGTGAGTGTGTTTGTTGTGTGCGTGGTGCGTTTGTGTGTTTATGTGTGTGTGTGGTGTGTGTGTGTGTGTGGTGTTTGGTGATGTGTGTGTGTGTGTGTGTGTGTGTGTGTGTGTGTGTGGTTGTAGGTGTGTGTGTGTTGTGTTTGTGTGTGTGTGTGTTTGGGTTTGTTAGGTGTGTGTGTGAAAGGGAAGTACGGCATATTCGTGTTATGTTTTGTACTTCCCTTCGTTTGTAGCTACTTTGCAAATTTGTTCGACATGAATTTCCCACAGGTGTGGTGGTGTGTGTGTGTGTGTGTGTGTGTGTGTGTGTGGGTTTGTGGTGTTGTGTGGTGTGTGTTTGTGTTGTGTGTGTTTGTGAGTGTGTGTGTGTAGTTGGTGTGTGAAAGGGAAGTACGGCATATTCGTGTTATTGGTTTTGTACTTCCTTCGTGTAACTACTTGCAATTTGTTCGACATGAATCCACAAAGGTGTGTGTGGTGATGTGTGTGTGTTGTGTGTGTGTGTGTGTGTGTGTGTGTGTGTGTTGTGTGGTGTGTGGTGTGTGTGTGTGTGTGTGGGTGTAGGTGTGTGTGTGTGTGTGTGTGTGTGTGTGTGTGTGTGTGGTGTGTAGGTGTGTGTGTGAAGGGAAGTACGGCATATTCGTGTTATTGTTTGTACTTCCCTTCGTTGTACTACTTGCAATTTGTTCGACATGAATTCCACAGGTGTGTGTTGTTGTGTGTGTGTGTGTGTGTGTGTGTGGGTGTGTGGTGTGTGTGTGTGTGTGTGTGGTGGTAGGTGTGTGTGTGTGTGTGTAGTGTGTGCGTGTGTTGGGTGTGTGTGTGTGTGTGTGTGTTTGTGTGTGTGTGTGTGTGTGTGTGTGTGTGGTGAGTGTGTGGGGTGTATGTGTGTGTGAGTGTGAGTGTCGTGGTGAGTGTGAGGTGTGGTGTGTGGTTATGTTGTGTGGTGTCTGTGTGTGTATAGTGTGTGTTGTGTGTGTGTGTGGGTGTGTTTTGCAAATATATAAATGTATGTATATATATATAGATAATATATATATAATATTATATATATATATATATTATATTCAAATCCTAAGCGATGTGTTTGCCATGCCGCATTGAGTACGATAAATAACACCCCTCCTGACAGGACTCGAACCCTAGGTCACTCCGGGTATGAAACCTAGGCCAGTGCTAAACCACCATGGCCACACACTACCTTTTAGCATTCAAATCCTTTTAGTGGTCGTGTGGCAGGTTGGTTTTAGCACTGGCCTCCGTTTCATACCCTGAGCGACCTAGGTTTCGAGTCCGTCCTGGTCAGGGAGGGTTTTATTTATCCGATATCAATGCGGCATTGCATATTCCATCTTTCAATATATACCTCAGTCATCTGGCTTTGGATTTGAATTGCTAAATCAATTTCCACCGAGTGCCCACGGGGAGTGAGTCGTAAACTTCGCTGTCATTACTCAGTATGAGTAGATATGTAATGTCTATGGCGCTAGTAAGATCCTAGTTTGCACACTCCTCTTGTGGTCGTGTGACATGGTTGGTTTAGCACTGGCCCTCCGGTTCATACCCGAGTACCTAGGTTCGTCCTGGTCAGGGAGGGTTTGTTATTTTTTATATATATAGTATATAAATCATATATATATATATATATAGCTATTATATATATATATATATTAATATGGTGTATGTGTGTGTGTGTGTAGTGTGTGTGTGTGTTGTTGTGTGTGGAGTGTGTGTGGTGGTGTTTTGTTTGTGTGTGTGTGGTTTGTGTGTGTGTGTGTGTGTGTGTGGTGTGTGGTGTGTGTGTGTGGTAAATAAATATATTACGCATATTATATATATATATATATATGAAATATATATATATATAGATATATTATATCTTATATATATATATATACACGTGTGTGTATGTGTGTGTGTATAAGCGAGTAAACACCGCAAGCCACCAGATGTAAGCGAGTCGAGAGATGGACTTGGGTGGGTCAGTGAAAAGGGGCTTAGCTTGCTGGTTTATTCTTGAAGACAGATATGAGACCCCTCAAGAGACCCCCGTGTCCCCGGGTGGAGGACGAGGTGGTGGAGCTGGACCCTGTGTGGCTTGGGCTGTCTGCCGTGTCTCTCTCTCCTGTCTTACGGACGTGTCCTTTTATGCGGCGATTCCCTTCGAGGGCGGATGTTTATCCTTGTGCGAAAAGAGAAGCCTGGCGACATCTGCGTCCCTGCCCAAGGAGAAGGGCAGCTGCGGGCCGAGGTGTGAAGTGTACATCCAGTCTTGCTACGTTATTTGTTGACATCGCTCGGCCACGCGCAAGGCTCGTCCTCGAGCCGAAAACGATGCAGTAGAGGTTCTGTTCGGTATCTACAGATGGCTCCTGGTGATCCGAGGATCGCTGGGGTCGTCGCGTGCCAGGGTAGCGGGTGTGGCAGAGGTTTCAGCACTGAGGTGCCATTCAGTGCGAGGAGGGTCATCGTCTTCAAAGCTGAAAAGAGTTAAACCAGGCCAGTAAAAAGGGCTAAGGGGAGGAGGATCATGTTTTTGTCATCACCTTACTAATTGCACGAAAAATGAGAGCATAATAAGAACAGTTTTGTCACTAAGGGTTGTCAGTTAGGTGTTAGATTACTTGGATGTGTCAGATTAGCGAGTACATAAGGTACCATCACATTGAAGCGAGAAAGTGTGCAAGTAGAACAACGAAGGGAATACAAGAAAACACACGAATATGCCGTACGTCCCTTTACACACACAACATCATATTGAAAGTGAAAAAATTAATTGATAAGAATTCCATATCTTTGGGTAATAGCAAGTATATATGCTTCGAACACATAGGCAGCTGGCCTGAACTTAATTCTAACCGTGCGGTCCCTCGGCGCTTCAAATCGTATGAGTGTAAGTGTGCGGCGGGCGCAGATTTCCTTCATTTACGGCCATGACCCAGTCTTAAAATTACTTGCGTGATTTTTACCGAATTAAGCCTATTATAAAGCATGGTGTCTGCAATGTGTTGCCATTATTTTTGCAACGAAACACTACCATCAAAGTACACATCACCAAACTTTAACTAAAGAAGCAGAAACTTCCAGCATTACTGAGGACAAGATATCGAACTGTCGAGAATAGTCGTAAAGAAGATTTGAGTTCAGTTATTAGTCATAGGATGGCACATAGTAAAATACGCCATCTAGAGTGATTCCGAGTAGAGGTGGGGCAGGTGAGATAGATAATAGGATAGTCAGGTGATCGAACTCTACGTGTGAACGAGCGACAGCTTAGCACGCAAGTATGAGAACAGTAATATAAAGAAAGATTAATGTATACACATCATATAACAATACGCAAGAAGTATGAAGTGATTGCTAATAGGAATAACATTTAGAGAAAAAAATAGATAATTTCATTAATTCGACACAAATAAACATGAAATAATAGATAAGATCAGCCAAAACATCCAATAAGTTAATAAACACGAGGTCCTTATTTGTTCTGAGAGAATGATTATATCTAATTGTGGCAATCTGAGGATAAAATGCTAATAAACTGGAAATACTAACGACAATACATCAATTTACTGGATGGTTGGGGCTGGGGAATGAGGTGTGAAGTGAGGGTTGCCGTGTCACTTTAGGGTTTGATCTCAGTGTGTGATGTGTTTTGAAAAAAAAACAATGGTTGACCGGGGAAGTTATGTAGTAGAGAGTTAGTATGTGCGTTCGTAGAGTGGTGTGTACTTTGGAATTGAAAAAGCCACTTGGTATGCAAGGTGTGGTGGGTAAGGAGGGCAATATTACTCTGGACACTAATAGTACACTTACTTGTGAATAGTGATTAGAAAGATTGTGTGGTGCTGGCCTGTGTTGACGAGGGTGGCGAAGAATTAGCGAGGCAAGTGAGCCGGATTGGCGAGTTGGCGTGCGTAGACGTGCGAGGATGCATCTTCAGCGACTTCACAGGAGGGTAGCACCGGCGGTGAGTGTCAGCACGAAGTAGTAGGATCGGACATGGTCCGGGTCAGAAGAGGAGTTGGTAGCGATGGCTGAGAGTTAAGGAGGCAAGGAGACACTTCAACAGGAGTAACTTGTCGGTAGATCAGGCACAGCCGTCGGCGAGGGCCACATGTGGTAGTGCATTGCGTCCGGCGTTGTGAGGTCTTGAACACCGCTGGGCCACTAGATGAAAAGCGAGTGACCACCGCAAGACACCAGATGTAAGAGAGTGACCCACCGCAGCCACCAGATGTAAGCGAGTCAAGAGATGGACTTGGGAGGGTCAGTGAAAGGGGCCTTTAGCTTGCTGGTTTAATTCTTGAAGACAGATATGAGACCCCTCAAGACCCCCGTGTCCCGATGGAGGACGATTTGGGTGGAGCTGGAACTGTGTGGTTTAGGCTGTTGCCGTGTCTCGCTCTTCTTCCTTACGGCGTGTCCTTTTATGCGCGTGTTTCCCCTTCGAGGGCGGATGTTATCCCGTGGCGCAAAAAGAAAGCCGGGCGACATCTGCGTCCCTGCCAAGGGAAGGGCCTGCAGACGGAAGGTGTGAAGTGTACTCCGGTCCTTGCTACGTATTGTTGACAGTGTGTGTGTGTGTGTGTGTGTGTGTGTGTGTGTGTGTGTGTGTGTGTGTTTGTGTGTGTGGTTGTGTGGGTGTGTGTGTGTTGTGGTGTGTGTGTGTGTGTGTGTGTGTACATATGATATATATATCTATATATATTTAAAAAATATATATATTATATATATATTATATATAATATTATATATATATTGATAGTATATATATATATATATATATATTATATATATATATATAGTATATATATATCTATATAATATAATATATTATATATATATTATATATTATATATATTATATATATATATATATATATTTATATATATATTATATATATAATTATATATATATATAGTTATATATATATTATATATATATTATTTATATGTAGATATATTATATATAATATATATTATATATATAATAGAGAGAATGAGAGAGAGAGAGAGAGAGAGAGAGAGAGAGAGAGAGAGAGAGGAGAGAGAGAGAGAGAGAGAGAGAGAGAAGAGAGATGTGTGTGTGTATGAATATATATATATATATATATATATATAAAAAAACAAATATATTTAAAATATATATTTTAATTTTATTATATATATGTAGATAATATATACATTACGATATAGATATATCTTATATAATGCAATATATATTTTATTATGCACATATATTATTCATAAAAAATATTAATATAATATAAAATATATATATATTTATATATATAATTATATATGCATATTTATAAGATATATCTATATTGAAATATGTAGCTGATGAAATTGTATTTTAAAATATTATATTATTATATATATATATATATATATTAATAAATATATAATATATGCATAATTGGGTAGTGTCACACACAAAACCACACACCCACACACCCACCCACACACACACACCCAAAACCCACACACCACACACACCAACCCAACCAAAAACAATGCCGCGCGCGCACGCCACACACCACCCCCAACACACCACCCACCCAAAACAACACACCCCACCCACACCACACATATTATATTTAATATAAATTATATATTAATATATATTATATTTACTACTTTTTTTTATAAGGAAAATTTTGTGGGAAACGAAAAATGTAAATTTTTAAACTTATACACAGTTTCTCCGTCTTCGAATCAGTGCAGATCTTTTAGGATTTTGGGGATAAAAAAAAGAAAAAAAAAAATCTGAAAAAAAGGTTTTGAAAAAAAAAATATATAAAAATCAATTGTATAAAACAAAGGATGATCCACTGCTTTTTGAAAAATTAGTTTGTTTAATCCGTGGAAAATTTTTTTCCCTATTTTTGTCGTCCACAAATTAAAAGTGTTTTTATCTTTACGACTGTTAGGATTTATCTTTGATTTTTGGGCGGTCAGCCTTATTGGGGAACATAAGGGTGCTCCTCTGAACTCAGCCTTTCCCTAAGAACTTTTTAAAAGAAGCTCGTCTGCGAAATTCCTCTCACGTAAAAGTTTTTAAAGTCCAAAACCCATGAAAATTTAAAAATTTTTAAACATCATTCCAAATGGCTTCTTCCCAAATTTTTAATTTATAAAAGGGGGGGCCAAATGTAAATACATTCACGGACTTTTTTACTTCATAAAAATACTAGGCCTGTGCGAAAAATTGATACGAACAACGTGTCAGCTTTGACTTGACTGAGTTTACCCTTCCCCACCTGGTGCCTCCACAGCAGTCCCTCCACATCATTTTAAAACTTCTGGCATGGTCTCTCATCCTAAAAAGGGCCGATCACTTACCCCTTTTTTAGGGACAATTTTACCTTTTTTTACATGCTTCGTGACTCAGGAGTACGGATCCCATGGTAGGGGGGTGGATGTAAACAATGAAAACAAATTGAAAAAATGCTGGGGTACTATTTGCTCTGAATTTCTATTGGTATCGACTGTTTAATCTTTTAGTGAACCCTTCATATGTGATTGAATAGTTTTTTCGGATTTTGATATGGCTGGGGCCTCGTATCATCCCCAATTTTAAAATGGGACCCACAGACTTTGTATAGCTGAAATTCGTATGGGGGGGCGGAGGCCGAGTGGGTTTTTGAACATCGGACTCAAAATGTCACACGGGAATCTGATTCGGGGTTCGAGTCACCCACCGCCGGGGCTTGTTCCTTGGGCAAGGAAAATTCCCTCGATTGCCTCCTAGCCACTGGGGGGCCAAGCCACCAGTTATGCTGGTCCAAGTCCGGGTAAATAAAGAAAGATTTCCTAAAGGGTTTTCCCGGACTTCCGTGGGAAAGGAAACTGGGACCCTACCTTTTACTCACTCCAATATAAAACATGAAAAAAAAAAACCAAATTTAAATATCTGCGTACCACGGCGCTCAAAAAATGAACCTACTTAAAAAAAAAAAATATAAAAAATTACGCTATCCTCTGAGGTACTATCAAGAACAAAATTCAAGATTCGGTTTTTTCAAAGCCATTGTCACTTGTGGATGCACGCAGCAGCAAAAAGGCCCAAGCCCAGGCGGTAGTGGGCCCTGGGGATGCAGGGCGGAGAGGGTCAAGAAAATTCATTCAAAACTAAAATTCAATGTGCATATAAAGACAATAAAAAGCTTGCATTAAATGTATAAATCATAGCTAAAAAAACCTTTCATACTAAATGCAACCCCCATACAGTACGGGGTTTAAAAAGGGGGGCCGGAAAGGTTACCCCCCTTTCCCCTTTTTAATTATTTTTCTTAGTTACTTTTTTAAAAATCCAAACTCTAAAAGGGGATGCGATTCCCTTTTTCTCTACGGGAAACAGAAGCAAAATGTTTAAAACGCTGGCTAGGGATGCCAAACATCGGTTTGGGGGGTTTGACAGATGTTGGGCCCGTAATTTATAAGTATTCCTCGGGGAAAAACCCCAAAAAAAAGTTTTCCCAAATCGGGAGGGCCCTTTTTCCCCCAATGGGAAAAACCATTTACCTCGTCTGGGAAAACGCTCACCCCTGGCAGGGCGTGAGGCTGATTTCGGCACCGGCCCTAGATTATGCTGTGCCACATACCCCCATTGCCAAAGTAAATTTTGGGAGCCATGGACAGAAAATTTTCCCCTAAGATCTTCCGAAATCATCATACCTTTTTGACCAAAAAAATTACGGCAGGGGAGTTTGCCTCTGCAGAGGGGACCCAGTTAACGGCGGCTTAAAGGGAAACATGGCTCGTATTTTTCGCCTTGTTCGCCAGCTGTGCAGAAAACACAAAATAAATAGTATTATACACTTAAAAACCTATTTTATGTACCGAGAAAAATAAAATAAAAAATGTAAAAGTAGTTATCTTAGGAGATTTAAGCTACCCCCGGATCTAAATGTGTAATTAGAATAAAATAAAAAAAAAATATATATATTTTTTTTTTTTTACGCCTTCATTCCACTGCAGGACCGGCCTCTCTCATTTCATCACTAAAGGGGTTTATAGGGGAAATCCCCACCCTTCCCTGATTGAATGCGCATGCTTTTTTCGACGCCACGGCGAGGTATTAAATGGGAACCACGGGGGTCGGAGTCCGTTTTAAAAATACTGGACCCGCGGCGTCTATTATATTTATATTATATAATATAATAATATAATTTTAATATTATTATTTATATTTTATTTTTCTTTCGGTGGGTTCATGTCTGGCCGCCATGGTCACAGCATGAAAAAATTGTTTTTTTTCATGTTTGACCCTCTTGGAGTGAGTACGGGTGGGGGTCCCCCATTTCCTTTCCAGGGAGGTGGGGTGGTACCTTTTTTTTACGTAATAAATTCTTTCATTTTATCCGGGTTGGGACCAGCCTGACTTGGGCTGGTTTTGGCCCCATGCTAGTAGGAAATCAGGTGAATTCCCTTCCCCAAAGGGAAACAACGGCCGATGGGTGCTCAAACCCCTTGCTCAAAATTGCCGTCGTGACAGTTTGAGCCCGATGCTTACATTGGGGCCACCGGGCCTTTGATCAGGGGTTTCCCATTTTTTTTTGGAAATTTAAGAGTGGTTTGCCATTCCCCTTCCCCCCCCGGTTTTTTTTTTTTTTTTTTTTTTTTTTTTTTTTTTTTTTTTTTTTCCGATCCCCATCTCTATTTACCGGGCCGACAGGGGATGGTTTGGCCCCACCCAGTGGCTAGGCGGCAATCGAGGGAATTTCCTTGCCCAGGAAAAACAACGTCCCGGGCCGGACTCGAACCCTCAACTCAAAATTTACCGTCGTGACATCTTAGTCCAACGCTCTATCCTTCGGCCCCCGGCCCCCAAAGTTTTTTTTTTGGAGAATTTTGGGTGATACGAGGTAGGTCTCCATTCCCTTTCCAGGGAAGTCCCGGTGTTCCCCTTTGGGCAATCATTTTCCCATTTATCCAAACTTGGACCAGCACAACCTGGCTGGCTTGGCCCCCAGGGGCTGTGGAAATGGGGTAAAGTTCCTTGCCCAAAGGGAACAACGCGCCGGCCGGTGACTCGCCCCCTCTAAGTCAGAGTGCCGTCGTGACAGTCTGAGTCCGTGTTCTAACCACTCGGCCTCCGCCCCCATAGCGAAATTACAGCTATACAATGTCGTCAAAAAAAAAAAAATTTATATATTTAATAAAAATTATTTAAAAAAAATCTTTTTTTTAAGGTAGTTCATGTCTGAGCCGCCGTGGTCACAGATAAATTTTTGTAGTTTTCATGTGTCTCTTGAGTGAGTATGGGGGGGTCCCCATTCCCTTTTCCACGGAAGTGCGGTGCCTTTTTAGGTAATATTCTCTCTATCTATCCGGGCTTGGGACCAGCACTTGACGGGGCTGGCTTCGCCACCAGTGGCTAGGTGGCATCGGGTGAATTCCCTTTTCCCAAAGGGCAACGCGGCAGTGGGGGCTCGAACCCTCGAATTCAGATTTGCCGTGTGACGTCTTGAGTCCGACGCTCAACCATTCGGTCACCGCGGCCTTGCGAGGGGTTTTTCCCAATGATTTTTTCTTAGCAATTTAGAGGGGGGTTTTTGCCATTCCCTTTCCCCCGGGTTTTTTTTTTTATCGAGTCCCCATCTCTTTCCCCCGGCATTGGGACTTGAGCTGCTTGGCCCCCCATGGCCTCAGGCAATCGAGGTAAAATTCCCTTTCCCCAAGGGAAACAACGCGGGGGTCGGTGACCGAACCCTCAAACTCGATTCCCTTTCGTGACAGTCTTGAGCCCCACCTCTAACCATTCGGCCACCGCGGCCCTTATTATATATATATTTTTTTTTTTTTTTTTTTTTTTAAACGTGGGTTTTCCGTTTGGCCCCGGGTCACAGATGATACTTAATTGTAGTTTTCATGTCTGATGATCTTGGAGTGAGTACGTGGTTAGGGTCCCCATTCCTTTCCACAGAATCCCGGGTTTTACCTTTTAGGTAATTTCTCTCTATTTTATCCGGTTTGGGGAGCAGCACTGCTTGGTCGGTTTCCCCCACCCATGGCAAAATGGGCAATCTGGGTAAATTTTCCTTCCCCAAGGAACCCTCATCGCTTCGGGTTTCGATCCCCCCCAAATTATTTTAAAAAAGCGCGTGCTCACATAGCGGGCGGCGGGGGTGTGCAGGGATGCTTCCGCACTCACATGCGGCGCCCGGTGGTGCACTTGCATATTTTATATAAAATATAAAATATAAATATAATATATATTTTATAATAATAATATTATATTATATATATTTTTTTTTTTTTTTTTTTTTTTTTTTTTTTTTTTTAAAAGCCATTTATTCCACTGCGGACATAGGCCTCTCTCATTCATTATGAGAGGTATATGGCAGTGCCACCCTTGCCTGATTGGAGCCCTTCCCTTGTGCCCCGGCGGAGACTTCCCTTTTCCCATGCCTCGACTTCTAAGGGCGATATGTCGTTTTCTAATAAGCACGGGGGAAATTCCCTTTGGCCCAAAGGAACAAGCGCCCCGGTGCTCGAACCCTTTAACTCGATTGCCGTCATGCGTTGATCCGTCTCTAACCCTCGGCCCCGTGGGCCCCTTTTAATTTTAATATATTCTAAAAAAAATTAAATATATATATTATATATATATTAAAATTTTATATTTTAAAATAATAAAATATATTATTATTAATATTAATATATATATTATATTTATATTTTATATATTATATATATCGCCGTATCTATCGTTAGTCGAAGTAAAGATACTCTTTTTACAACTGCACAGTGCGTGTGTGCGGGTGGTGGGGGTTTGTGTGTGTGTGTGTTTGTGTGTGTGTTGGTGTGTGTGGTTTTGTGTGTGTTTGGGGGGTGTGTTGTTTTGGGGTGGTGCGGGGGCCGGGTGTGTGAATGTGTGTGTGTGTGTGTGTGTGTGGTGGGTGGGGGGGTGGGGTGTGGGTGGGGGTGGGTTGGGGGGGGGTGGGGGGGAAGGGGGGGGGGGGTTTTGGGGGGTGGGTGGGTGTTGTGTGGGGGTGGTTTTGGGGTGTGTGTGGTGTGTGGTGTGTGTGTGTGGTGTTGTGTGTGTGCGTGCGTACAACAGTATCGTAAATAAAAATTATTAATTATTATTTATTTATATTATGTACATATATTATATTATATATATATATTATAATATATATAAATTTCGCCGTCGTATATATTGTTAAGTCAAAAAAAAAAATACTTTTTTAGCAAATGCACATGGTGTGTGTGTTTTGATGTCCGTGTGTGTGTGTGCATGTTTGTGGGTGCTGTGCGGCGGTGCGTGGCGGGTGCTGTGCGTGTGTGTGCTTTTTGGGGCGGTGCGTGTGCGGGTTTTGGGGGGCGTGGCGTGTGTCGGGGCGGCGTGTGGGTGTGTTTGTTGTGGGTTGGTGTGGTTGTGTGGGGGTTGTGGTGTTGTGTTGTGTTGTGTGTGTGGTGGTGTGTGTTTTCGCCGTCGTATCGTTTTTTAAGTGAGAAAGTAAGTACTTTTTAGCGCCGTGCATACAGCTATCGCCCGGAAAACACGGGGGGTCATTTTGAAACGCTTGTGTATATAAATAGATGATATTTTGTTACTTTTTTTAAAACACGCCCAAAATATTATGGGCTTTTGTCATTGGCATATGAAAAAATGCTTATCTTTAATTTTTTTGTATTTTCGGGGGTGGTGTTTCACATCCCCCGGCAAATGCAAGTAAAATTTGTCTTATGGTCAGATGACCGAAAAAAAAAACTTTTTCTTTTATGGGACTACCTTGCAAGTTGAAATAAGATAATGTATACATTCACAGGAAAAAGTAAAAGCCTATAATAAACAAAAGAAAAAACACACTCACTAAAACAGAAAAATTCGAGTAGGGAAAATTTTTGAAAAATAAAAATGATAAAAAAATATTCACGACAAACCCCAAAAGCAGTTTTTTGTTTTCCCGGAAAAAGCTGGGGTAACAGGTTTTTTAGTGCGGTCATTTCACAAAAAATGGCAATACATATATTTTTATCTTTGGTGGAAAAAAACAAAAAATTCACTTTTTACAGTGTCGTAAATGGTAAAGGAACAAAAAAAATTGTATTTTCATGGTAACTCTATGAAAAAACCAAGTATTTGATACGAAAAAATTATCAGCAAACGGGGCGCCTGTTTTTTTTTTTGGAATTTTTAACACTGTTGTTTCCCTTGTAAAAGGGCGGTTTTTGCGGGTTTAATGAACCCCTGTCAAAATATTATGTACATGGGAAAGAAAAAACTTGTACACCGCTACTTGAAATTAGCCATTAACACCGCTGATGTCAATAAAAATGATAGGGTTTAAATAAAAATAATAAAAATTTATAATTATCATTATTACTACTATTATTTTTAAAGATCATTGTCATTATCATTATCATAATCATCATCATAACAAAATAATGTGATGAAGATGATAATTTAAATACCTATTCCTAAAGGGTTTTGTAATTCATGAGTTAACTTTAAGTATTATAGAAACCTCTCCAGTATAATATATTCTAAATAAAGTACAGTATTTCTTCTTCGTATCCTACTTCATTTTGCGACGGGAAAGAGTTCAATAAAATATTGTAAATGCTCAAAAGCATGACCTAGACACAATATAGGATAGAAATGTAGTTATTGTAATACACTCCCATCAGCCTTTTATTCGTATTTTCTCACACGCTGAATTCTGTAACTTTTTAATTACTACTGTAACTTCCTATCACTACTGTCTGTATTTCCTTCAATTTTCTTAGTATTGGAATGAATTAATCTTTTTGGCTGCGAGTATTCGTAAAACAAGCCTCTTCGGGACTTAGTTATTTCAAAATACACCTTATTACACGTATAAAACTTGGCGAACTGAATAATTTTGAGCTGATGAAACCTTGCAATAGGTAGTCCACAGTGCATACCACGTTCTCATAATGTGCCAGAATTATTCAAGAAAAAAACTGACGCATTGTTTACTACCCATTGTTTACTACTACTCACGCTACGGAAAGGAAAATGTAAAAACAATAAATATTATTCAGCAAAGTTGCTATTAAAAAAAAACTTTTCCACTGTATTGTAAAGTTTATTTATTTAAAATATAATCGCTAACCGCGAATTCAGCTTTATAGTATTTCTTCGCTGCGACGCTTTTCACACACAATTTCCTTTACAGCAGTACCCCCCCGCATTAAAATATATATATATTATATATATATATTATATATTATATTATATATTAAATATATATATATATATATATAATAATATATATAACACCCCACACTGTGTGTGTGTGTGTGTGTGTGTGTGTGTGTGTGTGCGTGCGTGCGTGCGTGCGTGCGTGCGTGCGTGCGTGCGTGCGTGCGTGCGTGCGTGCGTGCGTGCGTGCGTGCGTGCGTGCGTGCGTTTTGGGGGGGCGTGTGTGTGTGCGGTGTGTGCTATCCTATCTGAGTCTCTGGAATCACCGGTGGCGGGTCTTGATGTATTCAGCAATGAGGTGAAGCCCTTGGACCTAGAGGTCTCCTGGACCAGGAACTAGATTCAGGATTTGGGGGGCCTGTTAGCTTAGTCCCATGTCTCTGGGATGTCAGACCAAGAAGTCATTTGACAGACTGGTCTGGCAGCAGGAGCCATGAACTCGATCGACTTAAGCTTTGAAGATGTTGATATCTATGAAGAAGGACCAAGTTACGTGTCTTCAAGGTTTTGATACTGCAAGCTTTGCCGTATGGAAGCAAAACCTAGATGCTATCAAATGCATTGGAGTATCGTCTTGATGCATTTTATAATAAGTCCCTATGCCGGCTTATGAGGCACAGTTGGCAGGACCATGTGATGGCTAAACCGTGAGACTGGTATGGGACCTGTTACTTGCATAATCCGGAATCGCCAACTCAGGATATACGGGCACCCAGCTTTTTACTCTGTGGATCACCCTGCCCATCAGGTTGTCAATACTGGGTGCAGGCTAGCGGGACGACCTACGAGGTCATGGATTGGGTAGCTTGACCAGACCTGTCGCAAGGAGCTAGAGATGGGCTGCCTGCCTGGAGGTTCGCCATGAGGGATTCCCGTGGATGGAAAGCGACGGGTGGATGCGGCCATGCCTCCCCGTTGAAAAGTATCCATTGTCAGCGCCATCTCTTGGTTTAAAATTATGTTGTTCTTTACTTTTTAGCGTGTTTGTTTTTTATTTTGACTGCACATAGGTTGCCATTTGATATTATTCTATTACTTTTTTATTTCGTATACAGAACTTACATTTTACTAATTTTTAATGACTCCAGCACATACATAACGATGTTACTGTATCCCAAACCTACATTCGTAGGATTACGGTGCTAACTGCTTGGCTCGCTATTCTACAATACTTCGTCGATTTTTCATATTAGTTTGGGTAAATGGTAACGACATTCGTTTGTACGTCACGAATAATGTCTACTTTTGACGGCGAATTTTATCAACAAATCAATGGTATTGCAATGGGAAGTAGCTTAAGCCCGGTTCTTGCGAATTTATACATGGAGAGGTTTAAATCTGAATTCCTTCCGTCGATTCTCCTTCCCGACACGATTTCGTTTCGTTATGTTGATGATATATTTTCTTTGAGGCAAGTGAACCGTTCAGATTTCGAAGATTTTTTCAGTAAACTCAACAACCTCGCAAGTACTATCAATTTTAAAGTAGAATGGGAAGATTCGGGGAAATTACCTTTTCTCGACATATTTTTATTCAATTCGACGTCATTTTTTAAACTTTTTCGAAATTAGGATATCCTCGTTTCTTCTTAAATCAGGCACATTCATCTGCGAGATGGAAATGTTTAAAGGCGCTGGAATTGTTTTTATATCCGAATACGCAGCGTAATACTTAAGTTAAACATGATGCAGCTAGTGGTGCTCTTGAGACTTCTCCCGGTATTTACACTATACCTTGTAAGGATTGCCCCAAGTTTTACATAGGTGAGACCGGTAGAGCTTTTGAGAAAAGAATTAATGAACATAAACGTGATGTGAGATTTAATAGAGAATCAAGTGCGTGTTTCGTTCATTTACGTGATAAAGGTCACCGGCTTAACTGGAAAAGCGCTAAATCAATTCATAAATCAGTAAATTCGTACGAAAGAAAAATGTTAGAATCTCTATTAATTGGAAAAATGCCTAATTTCTACTTGAGTGCTGGTCAATGGGGCTTGGATGATCTTACCTCCTCGTTATTTAGCCAGACTCTTTGACTTCGACCATCTCCCTGAAACCTGATTCAGCTCTTGTTCGTCCTGTCTCTCTATCACTATATATACTTGCAAAAATTATCTCCTTGTATCCATTTCGGTTTATTCGTCTGAAAAGGAACTCATGAAGAGTTCGAAACGTTACGATTTAGTTTCATTTTCTACTGTGGCTGTTTCCCTATTCATATATTTAATAGATAAATATTTATGTATGTATATATATAATATATATATATATATATATATATATATATATATATATATAATACATATACATATACACATACATACATACATATATATATATAATATATATATATATATATATATATATATATATATATATATATATATATTATACACACATACACATATACATACATGCATGCATGTATGCATATACACACACACACACACAAACACACACATACACACACACACACACACACACACACACACACACACACACACACACACACACACACACACATATATATATATATATATATATATATATATATATATATATATATATATATATATAATATATATATATATATTATTATATATAATGTATATATATATATATATATATATATATATATATATATATAACATATATATATATATATATATATATATATATATATATATATATATATATATATATACTCTACGTATATGAACACAAACACAAGCAGTCAGTATAAAAAAGACAAAATGTAATTTTGCTGTTGTTTAAACAAAATAAAAACGATGAGTCAGGTCCGGGAGAACTCTTGAGAAAGCTTTACCTAGTAATACCGATGAAAGATTAACATTACTGATCGGCACTGGTCTAAATTAGTAATTTCTAATACATGCTTTCCTACGAATTCGAAAATTCATTGATTAATTTGGTGAATTCTCCTCGTAAGTAGATAAAACAAGCATTAGATGCTGGAGGTCACTTAGCGTTACGTCTATGTACCTGTTTTTCCTGCATAAAATTTTAGACATTCTTTATAAGGAGTAATGTAAATACCAGGAGATGTATCAAGAACACCATTAACCGCACTTCACAGTAAATATGACATCATTTTAAACATTTTAAAACAAATTGCGTTTATCAGCACGCGGCTGGTTAAAAAGTAATGAGCAATGTGAGACTGTGCATAACATTTCTTTTTCGTATTTCTTAAAGAAAAAAAATATAAAGACATCCGAGTTTAGTAAAAAGAAAAAAAAATGAATTCCAAACCCTATGAGTGCTCGGTGATACTGATATAAAAATTCAAATCTAGTCATTATGTACTGACGTATCGATTTATGATGGAATAATGCAATAACGCACTGATACATATAAATACTAACTCTTCCTATGACTAGAACCTCTGCACTCCAGGAATGTCGAGAATTAGCTGTACTAAACCTACTAGACCACATGACTCAACAAAAGGACTGTGCAAAACTGCTGTCTCAAAATTATTTGAAAAAATGTCCTGTTTTACAGACAAAAAATGATATTAATCTAAACACAGTTTTAGAGAAATTGAGTTTCGAGACCTCTCACACACAATATAAATATTAACAGTTCAGTAATTTTAAAAAAAGTATTTCTAATACTGACCTGAAAAGATATTCCAGCAAGTGATAGCCGTGTGACCAGTAATATTTGTGGGGATTCTTGGCACTAGCGGAGTTGGAAAAAGCGTGAGAATAGATGTGACACAGCCTCCTCGAAGCGATGTTGGCCTCAATGCGTTTCAGAAACTGTAGGGACAGATACATTTGTACAAGGCTGAATATATGCAGCTTTAAAACCATTTCGAATAATATGTGGAAATTGTTATAGTGATATCGTACTAATTACGCAGTAGTATTGAAAGTGCAAATTAGCTTATGAATCTGCACCATAGTGCATTATACTAATATACAGCGCATTACGTCAAAGATGATTTAGTGACAATTGTTCTTTCGTAATTCATTACTTAGTAACAAAAGCACTCACTCCTGATTTGCCCTGCCATCCTACAGTGTAGCAGTCCCACGCCCGTGTGTTCATGTACAGAATATCACTGTCTAGCAGGCAAACTAAGTTCACATGAGGAAAGCTAGTAATTGGGACTTTTTCCACTTGGAGGAGGGCTATGTCGTAAAAAATAGGATTCGCTGCCTCATAGTCTAGATGGGAAAAAATAGTGTTAGATTTCGCATTTACATGTGTAAAAAAGCAATACTGGACGCAAATACTTTTTCATTTAACGCCCCACACACACACACACACACACACACACACACACACACACACACACACACACACACACACACACACACATATACACACACACACACACACACATATACACACACACACACACACACACATACACACACACACACACATACACACACACACACACACAAACACACACACACACAAACAAACACACACACACAAACACACGAGGCAGACAGATGCATGCATATATATATATATATATATATATATATATATATATATATATATTTATATATATATGTATATATATATACATCTATATATATAGATAGATAGATATAGAAAAATAGATAGATAGACAGATAGATAGATATGAACAATTTCTCTAAAAGTAGACGGAAAGATTTGTTTTTTTTACCTGGGTGAGTTATGATACTTTGAACTCCTGTTACCACCCGCCGTAGAATGCCATTGCTTCCTCCTAATTTATACTCCCCCAGCACTACCTGAAAAAATAACAGCTTCATAGTTTTATATTCCCAAAAAAGAGAATACACCCATCAAGCAGAAGGGTGCCCTCAAATACGGAGCCTTCGACATCTATAAGCACTCCTATCACGAAAATTTATGACTCCTGTCAACCCAGTCCGTTGTTTCAAGAACTAATCTTTTAAGACATTTGACCCGATGGCGCAGGGCTGTCAATACACTTGGGTGGACTGCATTCCGGTGCCCGGCCAGTCACATAGAACTTTACATTTTTACTTTAGTTTGTTTTGAAGTGCTTCCAGTTACATGTGATTCTGTGTCTTAGTAAGTTTAGCTACACATAATAACTATTTTTGATAATCTGTCTCATTTACTCATTTTGGCAGACAATAGAAAGTCTTGGGAGGAGATATGGTCAGGTAAGACAGAGGGCTGAGGTGATTCAGAGCTACCCTACTCTACTTCAAATACACTTTTTTCCCTCCAGTTAAAAAAAAATCCCTCGCAGAACCCAAAAGCCCCGAATCTTGGATTTTGGATATAGAAGGGTTGCAACTCATTTTTAAATGTATCAAGAGCCACTGCCTAGGTCTCGAGAGGCTCCGACAGAATAGCAGAAAAGGACAAAATATGATCCAGCTCTACCCTACATCTATCGCATGCAAGTCTTGGAAAGTGTAAGTGATGGGACACACTCTTGTCTCAATTCTAAATTCAAAGGATAGAGGGTATATTTTGTACCGATATATAGGCCAATAACCTTTTTGGGGGATTCTATAGGATCTTCTCAGGGGGCCGCGGTGGCCGAATGGTTAGAGCGTCGGACTCAAGACTGTCACGACGGCAATCTGAGTTCGAGGGTTCGAGTCACCGACCGCCGCGTTGTTTCCCTTGGGCAAGGAACTTCACCTCGATTGCCTGCCTAGGCACTGGGGGACCAAGTCAGCCCAAGTCAGTGCCGGGTAAATAGAGATGGTGACTCGAAAAAAAAAAAAAAAAAAAAAGACACCGGGCGGAAGGCAATGGCAAACCACCGCTCTAAATTGCCAAGAAAAATCATGGAAGCACATGATCGTCAAGGCCGCGGTGGTCGAATGGTTAGAGCGTCGGACTCAAGACTGTCACGACGGCAATCTGAGTTCGAGGGTTCGAGTCACCGACCGCCACGTTGTTTCCCTTGGGCAAAGGAACTTCACCTTGATTGCCTGCCTAGCCACTGGGTGGCCAAGCCAGCCCAGGTCAGTGCTGGTCCCAAGCCCGGATAAAATATGAGAGAATGATTGCCTAAAAAGGTAACACCGGCACTCTCCGTGGAAAGGAACTGGGGACCCTACCACGTACTCACTCCAAGAGCATCACAACGTGAAAACTGCAATTGAGTATCATGCTGTGACCACGGCGGCTCAGACATGAACCTACCGTTAAATGATGATGATAGGATCTTCTAGAGTAATTCACAATGTATAATGTCAAATGCCTTCTCGAGGATCAGGTAGGCTTCTAATAGCCCAAACTTACAGTGGCATTCTATAATGACATGAATCACAGGGGAAAAAACTATCGATCTACTAAGAGTGAATCTGGATCTAGTCAATGATAAATCTGATATGTATCTGATGACTGAGAGTGAGTATGGTATGCTTAGTAGTGCAACATTTCAGTGACTGCTTCTGTCCTATTAATCCCATTTCCCTTTCAGAGGAACGATCTCAACAATCGACACGTCCAGGGGAATGCACTAGACATACAGATGCTAGCCAATTTGACATGCAATTATTGGGTTTACTGTAGTTCAGTACGGATGCCACAAATACAAAGTGCTTTTCCACGGTCAGCTTGATCATCATCCATTGTGTGTGCACGTCGCTTATTCTCTCTAACCAAAGTCAGGGTAAGAGGTTCCTTGCTACTGAGAGGATCGTGCACCGGGACCATGACGTCACCTAATCTCTGGTTGCTTCATCTGATACAACTGCTTGAATTATTTTGTCATTTACTACATTCTGTCCTTCTGTGTCTTGTCTCTCATCAGTATATAAGTCCTATGCACCAGAAATGAGTGCAGATTCCAATCCCCAGCCAGGTGATTCAAGTGCCTCATGCAAGTTCTGTATTATTTACAGACTTTCTGTAATGAATTCATAAGTTGCAGTGAGCATTTATTGTCTGAAGGTGTGTGTCCCATTGTACTATTCCACACAAATAACATATTTTTTAGCTGTTATCAGGCTTGAAAATATTTAAGCCCAAGGTCCTTCTCCACTGACATGCTACTGTACTTTCTGCAAGACAGAAAGCTGCCTTGCAACCTAGTAGTAATTGGATTCCAGTATGGCTAGGACAGGGTTGAAGTTTTCGATTCTTCACTTCCATATACTTAAATGTTTCTTAAAAAAAAAAAAAAATCAAATGTACTTTGCAATGGCCTTTCTAATATTACTCTAAGAATATGCAAATATAGGTAATACGTTTTCTTCCTAATATAACTACAGGGATAGATTATTGTCCCTGACTTGTGCTGCAACACTGCCGTGTGTACGGGGTTTGCATCAGACCGATTCTTACTCAAGAAGTAATGCACTACCATTAATGCTGAACATTCTATGATCTTACGAAGAAGGAATCATTCCACTTTGTTAGTTCCACTAATCTGAACAGATTACTCTGTGTGTGTGTGTGTGTGTGTGTGTGTGTGTGTGTGTGTGGTGTGTGTGTGTGTGTGTGTGTGTGTGTGTGTTTGTGTGTGTTTTGTGTGTTTGTGTGTGAGTGTGTGAGTGTGTGAGTGTGTGAGTGAGTGAGTGAATGAGTGAGTGTGTGTGTGCGTGCGTGCGTGCGTGCGTGCGTGCGTGCGTGCGTGCGTGTGACTTTGGCTTTTGTGTTTATTCTATTCATCATCATCCGAGTTAGCCGATCTTAATTAGTGTGCAATCTGTGTTGAAAACTCGCCATTATATCATTATAAAACCAACAGGAAGCTATTTTTTCTCCCAGAAACACTAATGAGCAATAATGAGAATCTGTTGGTTACGAATACAGATTCAACGAAAAGATAACCGCCGCAATGATATAATCATGCTACAAGTCCAAGTAAGAAAACTGGCATATGGTAAGAAAATTACCGTAATAGCTTTGGCTGATCCAGTCAAACAGTGGGCAGTTGTCAACACAAATTTTTCATGAATGAGTACACCGGAACATAGAAAGGTGGTCACTAGTTCCCTGAAATGGTGATGAACCTTGTAAATCGCTGCCTGAAAGGGAAAAACAATAGTGAATTTAAAGAAATCAGTAATGATTTATAACCCTGGGATCAAGCCAATGATAAATTCATCTCCCAGACTACAAGAAACGAGTGGAATAAAGTAAATAAAAACTCACATGCCAAGGGAATTCGCCATACAGAGCACTGTAGTCACCAGCAGAATGGTAAAAGGCTCGGCCGAGCACACCCCGCCTTAGACGACGCCCGCAATTAGCCACTGAGGCTTGAGGGGTTAGTCCTGTCACTTTTCTGGAAAATAGCAGGAACGCACACTAGAGCTATTCTCGAAAAAATATTTAATATTTTTGGAGAAATTATCTGAAATGAAGGGGGCTTTCTCTACTTGCATTGGTAATTCGCACATCTGTAGATCAGTACCAGCTGCGGTGCAGGTTTTGATCAGTTCCCATCTGTACTGGAATTTGTCAGGAGAAACCACGTATCTCACGCAAACTGGATCTTTGATGTCGCCATAGCCATTAAAGTTTGCTTGGCCACCGTTCCAAAATGTTTCTTCGTAGTAATCGTGTGGTTCTCCTGGATTTAGGAACAGCAAATAAAGTTCCCATGACAAATATTGAGAAAAGTATGAACCAGGTGAATAATTTCACAATATGAAATTATTTATTCCGTTTTAATTCACAAAAGCATCATCAAAAAATCATTATCTAAAGTCACAATAACATTGTAGTGCAGTATACTGATGAGTGGGCCCCAAAAATCCCATTTGACTCATCTTAACTGTTAGCTGTTAATTGCTCATTTAAAGCTGTAAATTTTTTTTATCTGTATCAACAGTTATTGAAAACAATTTGAATCTAACATTTTCAATATTCACATTCATGCGATGACTAAATATGTACTAATTGTTCATCTACCAGCATACCGTTTTCCCAAATTGCTTTGTTTATATTGCCGTTGTAAGAGAGGCCAATAATTAAGGAAGTTAAAGAATTAGCGCTCCTTGCATTGGCCATCACCATGAGACGCGAAATAAATCTGTGTATCTTCCTGCTGGAAATTACGGCTCTCCTCTTGTTCTTGCCGATGCAGTCTTCGTCACTTAAGTAAAAGTAAGATGATCCAATCCTGTATGGAAGTTTCAGCTGCATGTCTGGAGTCGTTACTGGGTTCAGCATGAGGAGAGCTAAAATATACCACAGGAAATAACATTAAGGAAATCCTGCCAGTATTAAGAAAGGGATGAGACAATGAGACAAAGAGATAAAGAGAAAGAGAAAGAAAGAGAGTTGCCAAGGAAATGCGTAAGCGTTCAAATAGGAGCTAAAGTACTTGTTTTAAAATTAATAATCCCCATATTAATGTTTGATAAAGGTTATTTCAGGGATACTTTATCAATGTGAATATTCTCAGGT
>NC_051424.1:14127771-14140271 GCF_015228065.2 Penaeus monodon
CTGCTGCTGATGATGATGATGATGATGATGAGATGATTCTGTGCTGATGATGATGATGATGATGATTCTGCTGCTGCTGATGATGATGATGATGATGATGATTCTGCTGCTGCTGATGATGATGATGATGATGATTCTGCTGCTGATATGATGATGATGCTGATGATGATGATGATTCTGCTGCTATGTGGCTGATGACGATGACTGATTCTGCTGTGCTGCTGATGATGATGATGATGATGATGATGATGATGATTTGTGCTGCTGCTGCTGCTGCTGATGATGATGATGATGATGATGATGATGATGATGATGATGATTCTGCTGCTGCTGCTGATGGTGATGATGATGATGATGATGATGATGATTCTGCTGTGCTGCTGCTGCTGATGATGATGATGATGATGATGATGATGATGCTCTGCTGCTGCTGCTGCTGATGATGCATGTGATGATGGTGATGATGATGATTCGACTGTGATGATGATGATGATGATGATTCTGCGCTGCTGCTGCTGCTGATGATGATGATGATGATGATGATGATTCTGCTGCTGCTGATGATGATGTTTCTGCTGCTTCTGCTGATGATGATTCTGCTGCTGCTGCTGCTGATCAGATGATGATGTGTGCTGCATGAGATGATGATATGATGATGATCTGCTGCTGCTGCTGATGATGATGAATGATATGATTGATTCTGCTGCTGCTGCTGTGCTGGCTGCTGATGATGATGATGATGGATGATGATGATTCTGCTGCTGCTGCTGATGATGGGATGATGATGAATGATGATGATTCTGCTGCTGCTGCTGATGCTGACTGATGATTGATGATGGATGTATGATGATAATGATGATGATTCTGCTGCTGCTGATGCTGTCGTGTATGATTGATGATGATGATGATTCTGCTGCTGTGTGATGATGATTCTGTGTGATTGATGATGATGATTGTGATGATGCTGATGTGATGATGATGATGATGATGATGATGATGATGATGATGATGATGATGATTCTGCTGCTGCTGCTGTGATGTGATATGATGATGATTCTGCTGCTGCTGCTGCTGTGTGTGATGATGATGATGATGATTTTGTGGAGGTTGATGTGATGATGATGATGATGATGTTGCTGCTGCTGCTGCTGCTGTGATGCTGATGATGATGATGATGATGATGAAGACGAAGATGATCTGATCTGCAGCATTCCATCATCTAATGTGATGTTGATTATATTATTCTTGTGTCTATGATGTATGGATATCTTTTATTCTCTTGACATTTGTTCTGAATGTGACCTACGATGAGAAGATGAGATGCATGTTGATGGGATATATTCTCTGCTGCTGACTCTGGCATGATATGATATATTTTATGAATGAGAACTCTGTTGTTTGCAGGCGGATGAGATATGATAATGATTATATATTTTTAGTGATGCATTTGAATCTTTCTGTTTTTCATAGTGTGCAAAAATGAGTAATATTATCGCTGCTGTGAGAATGTTTTTCTGCGCTTTGATGTATGAATGGCAGCCTATGAGGCTTCCCTTTATTTGAAACAATACAATGATAATTTGCACATTTTCTTGAATATAGAAAGCTATACTTTCTGCATTATGTATGCAGTAATGCAATATGATATCTGCAAATTTTTCGCCTGGATAGTTAGAGTGTGTCTCAGCTGCACATCTGTGCAGATGGAAACTGAGAACTAATGAGTGAGACTGTTTCTTCCATATTTGCAAATATATATCTCCAGTATAACATAGAAATAAGATATGGTTTGATTAAACGAATATATAAGTAATAATGTGCAAAATGTGCATAGTGTTGAGTAGATTTTGTTGTATTTGTATAGTGATGTTTCCCCAAAAAAAAAGAGAATGATAGATGTTGCGGTTGTGTGTGTGCTGTAGGGTGTGTGTGTGTTTTGTTTTTTTTTGTGTGTTTTTGTGTGTGTGTTGTGTGTGTGTGTGTGTGTGTGTGTGCGTGTCGTGTCGTGTGGTGTGGTTTCTTGCTGTGCGTGTCGTGTGCGTGTGCGGTGCGTGTGCTTTGGGGTGTGCGGTGCGTGTGCGGTGCGGTGCGTGGTGTTGCGGGGGAGAAAACAAAAGGGGAAAATTGTTTTTTCCCCTTTAAAACCTTTTTATTTTATTATGAAGAGGGAAGAGACACGTTATAAATTTTTCCCTATTCCCTAAATTTTAGTTCTAATCTCTCATTCTATATTTTCCAATATGAAGACAAAACATCTACAAAACTGCGAGGAGGGGCCACGTGCCTTTAAGGGGGGGTGGATATTCCTGCTGGCTTTGGTTTAAAATGGCAAAAATAGAGGGGAGATTCAATTCGGAGAAAATATTCGAATTATAGAAGTGTTTCCCCGTCAGTATGGAGCTATGCCTTCCCCTTTCACAGAAACGATGTTTTCAAAAAGGATAACTGCCCAGGGCAGTTAAGAGTGGTTTTTCTTTCCCAAAACCACCTCGAGTCCTACCATGGAAGAAAGGAGTGACTTAAACCCAATCGGAATTTGGGGAAAAATTAGTCAAGTCGGGGAAACAGCAAATAAAAGAACCCTCGAACAGTTTAATAGAAATGCAAAGGGGAAAGGGGAAGTATGCTTTAGGGGGCCCGGAACTTATATAAGCATGTCGCCCCCCTCCCGGGGAGACTACGAAGAGTTATAGAAAAAATTGTGGGTGGCAAAGGGTTTTTAATAAAAAAGAAGTTCCTGTCGTAATTTTCCCCAATATTTGCTTCCTTTTTTACATATTACTGTTCTTTAAAATAAAAAAGAACTAAATGATGATGTTTTACATTAGTCAAATTTATACAAAGCAAAAAAGTATTTTATAATCAACACAGTCTTTTTGTGACGTAGTTCAAAATGTTTGAAATGCAAAAATATAAATTTTAAATCGCTCGGTACTAGTAGTCAAACAAAATGAAAATGGGAGCATCTAATTTTTTCAACACGCCACAGCTCACAATGAGAAAACCCTTTTATATTCATTGTATTTTTAAAGTGATTTTGCGTTAGTAATGTTCTATAATGAAGGATAAATTTAAAACTTTTTTTTTCTTCAGGTTTGGGTCTGCGAAAAGATAATCAACTTTTCTTGTTTAATTATGCTTTAGATGTTAAGCAACGAGAGTTGCAAAGTCTCGCCCAATTTGCTATTCTATTTCTTCCCCGTTGCAATACTAGCTGTTTATAGAAAAACAGCGTTATAAGTTTAAAAAATGTGCACATAATCTTTAGGAAATAAAAAACCCCCCCCGGCCCCCTTTTCCGGGTTTTCATTCAGTAATCAAATAATTCCAAAAAAATCGTGTATGAAAAAATACCTTTAAAAATAACGGATTTTAAAACAGTTAATACTAAACAAGAAAAATTTTGCTTTCGTGACTTATCAAAGAATATATAAACTTTGACTTGCAATGAAAAAATATCAAATTTAAGACACCTCACAATACATGGATAGACATGAATTTCAAACGATAAAAAAAATTACAAAAAGACATAACAAAAGAAGAGAGCAACATATACCGGTAAAGACCTAAAACGAATGTAGGAAAACGAATGACAAGCATAACACTGTAAACAGTGGGATGATATGGATTTGAGCAAAATCAAAGTGGAATGTCAGTGGTTTTCCCGTGTTCTGAAAGTGGGAAAGTCAGTGTTTCCAGTGTTCTGAAAGGGGGAATGTCAGTGTTTCCAGTGCTAAGAAAGCGGAATGTCAGTGTTTCCAGTACTAAGGAAGCGGAATGTCAGTGTCTCCAGTACTAAGAAAGCGGAATGTCAGTGTTTCCAGTACTAAAAGCGGAATGTCAGTGTTTCCAGTACTAAGAAAGCGGAATGTCAGTGTTTCCAGTACTCAGAAAGCGGAATGTCAGTGTTTGCACTACTAAGAAAGCGGAATGTCAGTGTTTCCAGTGCTAAGAAAGCGGAATGTCAGTGTTTCCAGTGTTCAGAAAGCGGAATGTCAGTGTTCCAGTGTTGTGAAAGCGGAATGTCAGTGTTTCCAGTGTTCTATAATTATACTGTTCCGCTTTCAGAACACTCGAAACACTGACATTCCACTTTCCGAATACTGGAAGCACTGACATTCAGCTCTCAGAGCACTGGAAACACTGACATTCCACTTTCCGAATACAACAAAACACTAACATTCCACTTTCCGAATACTGGAAACATTGACATTCCACTCTCGGAGAACTGGAAACACTGACATTCTCCTTGCAGAACACTGGAAACACTGACATTCCATTTGTAAAACACTGGAAACACTGACATTCCGCTTTCAGAACACTGAAAACACTGACATTCCACTTTCAGAACATTTGAAACACTGACATTCCATTTTCCGATTATTGGAAACACTGACATTCAGCTCTCAGAGCACTGCAAACACTGATATTCTGCTACCAGAACACTGGAAACACTGACATTCCGCTTTCAGAACACTAGAAACACTGACATTCTCCTTGCAGAGCACTGGAAACACTGATATTCTGCTTCCAGAATACAGGAAACACTGGCATTCCACTTTCAGAACACTGGAAACACTGACATACCACTTTCCGAATACTGTAAACAATGACATTCTGCTTTCAGAACATTGGAAACACTGACATTCCGCTTTCAGAACACTGGAAACACTGACGTTCCATTTGTAGAACACTGGAAATACTGACATTCCGCTTCCTTAGTACTGGAAACACTGACATTCCGCTTTCTTAGCACTGGAAACACTGACATTCCGCTTTCTTAGCACTGGAAACACTGACATTCCGCTTTCTTAGCACTGGAAACACTAACATTCCGCTTTCTTAGCACTGGAAACACTGACATTCGGCTCTCTTTGCACTGGAAACACTGACATTCTGCTCTTATAAGACTGGAAACACTGACATTACGCTTTCTTAGCACTGGAAACACTGACATTCCGCTCTCTTAGCACTTGAAACATCGGGCATTCCGTTTTTTAGCACTGGAAACACTGACATTTTCCCCACTCTTAGAACTGGAAAAAAACGACATTCCGCTTTCTTAGCACTGGAAACACTGACATTCCGCTTTCTTAGCACTGGAAACACTGATATTCCGCTTTCTTAGCACTGGAAACACTGACATTCCGCTTTCTTAGCACTGGAAACACTGACATTCCGCACTTAGCACTGAAAACACTGACATTCCGCTTTCATAGCACTGGAAACACTGACATTCCGCTTTCTTAGCACTGGAAACACTGACATTCCGCTTTCTTAGCACTGGAAACACTGACATTCCGCTTTCTGAGCACTGGAAACATTGACATTCCGCTTTCTTAGCACTGGAAAACACTGACATTCCGCACTTCTTAGCACTGAAAAAACTGACATTCCGCTTTCTTAGCACTGGAAACACTGACATTCCAATTTCTTAGCACTGTAAACACTGACATTTCGCTCTCTTGATACTAGAAACACTAACATTCCGCTCTCTTAGCACTGAAAACACTGACATTCCGCCTTCTTATCACTGGAAACACTGACATTCCGCTGTCTTAGCACTAGAAACACTGACATCCCACTCTCAGAACACTGGAAACACTAACATTCCGTTTTCAGAACACTGCAAACACTGACATTCCGCTTACTTAGCATTGGAAACACTGACATTCCGCTTTCTTAGCACTGGAAACATTTACATTCGCTTCTTAGCACTGAAACACTGACATTCCCCTTTCTTAGCACTGGGAAACACTGACATTACGCTTTATGAGCACTGGAAACACTGACGTTCCGCTTTCTTAGCACTGGAAACACTGACGTTCCGCTTTCTGAGCACTGGAAACACTGACATTGCGCTTTTTTACATGGAAAAACTGACATTCCGCTAACTTAGCGCTGGAAACACTGACATTCCGCCTTCTTATCACTGGAAACACTGACATTCCGCTGTCTTAGCACTGGAAACACTGACATTCCGCTCTTTAGCACTGGGAAAACTGACATTCCGCTTTCTAGCACTGAAAAAACTGACCCTTCCGCTTACTTAGCATGGAACACTGACATTCCGCCCTTTTTAGCACTGGAAACACTGACATTCGCTTTCTTAGCACTGGAAACAATTAACATTCCGCTCTCTTAGCACTGGAAACATTGACATTCCGCTTTCTTAGCACTGGAAACACTGACCATTCCGCTTTCTTGGCACTGGAAACACTGATATTCCGCTCTCTTAGCACTGGAAACACTGACATTCTGCTCTCTTAGCACTGGAAACACTGACATTCCGCTAACTTAGCACTGGAAACACTGACATTCCGCTTTCTTAGTACTGGAAACAATGACATTCCGCTTTCAGAACACTGGAAACACAGAGATTCCGCACTCTTAGCACTGGAAACACTGACATTCCGCTTTCTTAGCACTGGAAACACTGACATTCCGCTTTCCTTAGCACTGGAAACACTACATTCCGCTTTTCTTAGCACTTGAAACACTGACATTACGCTAACTTAGCGCTGGAAACACTGACATTCCGCTTTCTTAGCACTGGAAACACTGACATTCCGCTCTCTTAACACTGGAAACACTGACATTCCGCTCTCTTAGCACTGGAAACACTGACATTCCACCTTCAGAACACTGGAAACACTGACATTCCGTTTTCAGAACACTGGAAACACTGACATTCCGCTTTCAGAACACTGGAAACACTGACATTCCGCTCACTTAGCACTGGGAAACACTGACATTCCGCCTTCTTAGCACTGAAAACACTGACATTCCGCTTTCTTAGCACTGGAAACACTGACATTCCGCTTTCTTAGCACTGGAAACATTAACATTACGCTCTCTTAGCACTGGAAACATTGACATTCCGCTTTCTTAGCATTTGAAACACAGACATTCCGCTTTCAGAACACTGGAAACACTGACATTCCGCTTTCTTAGTACTGGAAACACTGACATTCCGCTTTCAGAACACTGGAAACACTAACATTCCGCTCACTTAGCACTGGAAACACTGACATTCCACTCTCTTAGCACTGAAAACACTGACATTCCGCTTTCTTAGCACTGGAAACACTGACATTCCGCTTTCTTAGCACTGGAAACACTGACATTCTGCTTCTTTGACTGGAAAACACTGACATTCCGCTTTCTTAGCACTGGAAACACTGACATTCCGCTCTCATAGCATTGGAAACACTGACATTCCGCTCTCTTAGCATTGGAAACACTGACATTCTGCTCTCTTAGCACTAGAAACACTGACATTCCGCTTTCTTAGCACTGGAAACACGACCCTTCCGCTCTCTAGCACTGGAAAACACTGACATTCCGCTTTCTTAGCACTGGAAACACTGACATTCCGCACTCTTAGCACAGAAAACACTGACATTTCGCTTTCTTAGCACTGGAAAAAACTGACATTCCGCTTTCTTAGCACTGGAAACACGACGTTCCGCTTCTTAGCACTGGGAACACTGACATTACGCTCTCTTAGCACTGGAAACACTAACATTCCGCTTCTTAGCACTGGAAAACACTGACATTCCGCTCTCTTAGCACTGAAAACACTGACATTCCTCTCTCTTAACACTGGAAAAACTGACATTCCGCTTACTTAGCGCTGGAAACACTGACATTCCGCCTTCTTATCACTGGAAACACCTGACATTCCGCCTTCTTATCACTGGAAACACTGACATTCCGCTGTCTTAGCACTGGAAACACTGACATCCCGCTCTCAGAACACTGGAAACACTGACATTCCGCTTACTTAGCACTGGAAACACTGACATTCCGCTCTCTTAGCACTGGGAAAACTGACATTCCGCTTTCTTAGCACTGAAAACACTGACATTCCGCTTACTTAGCAAGGGAAACACTGACATTCCGCTTTCTTAGAACTGGAAACACTGACATTCCGCTTTCTTAGCCTGGAAACACTGGGGCATTCCGCCCTTCTTGCAAATGGAAAACCACTGAAAAATTTCCCTTTCTTGGCACTGGAAAACCCCTTGACATTCCGCTCTCTTAGCACTGGAAACACTGACATTCTGCTCTCTTAGCACTGGAAACACTGACATACCGCTTTCAGAACACTGGAAACACTCACATTCCGCTTTCAGAACACAGGAAAGAATGACATCCCGCTTTCTTTGCATTGGAAACACTGACATTCTGCTCTCATAGCATTGGAAACACAGAGATCCCGTTTTTCTTAGCACAGGAAACACTGACATTCCGCTCTCTTAGCACTTGAAACACTGACATTCCGCTCTCTTAGCACTGGAAACACTGACATTCCCCTTTTTTTGCACTGGAAACACTGATATTCCGCTCTCTTAGCACTGAAAACACTGACATTCCAAATTTTTTAGCACTGGGAAAAACTGACCTCCGTCTCTTAGCCCCTGGAAACACTGACATTCCCTTTTTTACACTGGAAAAAAACTGACATTCCGCTTTCTTAGCACGGAACACTGACATTCCGGGCCCTTCTTAACACGGAAACACTGACATTCCGCTTCTTAGCACTGGAAACACTGCATTCCGCTCTCTTAGCACTGGAAACACTGACATTCCGTTTTCAGAACACTGGAAACACTGACATTCCGCTTTCAGAGCACTGGAAACAACTGACAAATTTTGCTTTCTTATACTGGAAAACACTGACATTTTCCCCTGACTTAGCACTGGAAACATTGACATTCCGCTTACTTAGCACTGGAAACACTGACATTCCTACTTCTTAGCACTGGAAGCACCGACATTCCGCCCTTTTAGCAGGAAACACTGACATTCCCCTCTCTTAGCACTTGAAACACTGACATTCCGCTTTCTTAGCACTGGAAACACTGACATTCCGCTTTCTTAGCACAGGAAACACTGACATTCTGCTTTCTTAGCACTGGAAACACTGACATTCCGCTTTCTTAGCACTGGAAACACTGACATTCCGCTTTCAGAACACTGGAAACACTGACATTCCGCTTTCAGAACACTGGAAACACTGACATTCCGCTTACTTAGCACTGGGAAAACTGACATTCCGCTTTCTTAGCACTGGAAACACTGATTCGCTCTTAAAACATTGGAAACACTGACATTCCGCTTTACTTAGCACTGGAAACACTGACATTCCGCTCTCTTAGCACTGGAAACACTGACATTCCGCTCTATTAGTTCTGAAACACTGACATTCCACCTTCTTAACACTGGAAACACTGACATTCCGCCTTCTTAGCACTGGGAAACACTGACATTCCGCTTTCTTAGCACTGGAAACACGGACATTCCGCTTTCTTAGCACTGGAAACACTGACATTCTGCTTTCTTTGCACTGGAAACACTGACATTCCGCTCTTATAGCCTGGAAACACTGACATACCCCTTTCTTAGGCCTGGAAAAACACTGACATTCCGCTCTCTTAGCACTGGAAACACTGACATTCCGCTTTCTTAGCACTGGAAACACTGACATTCCCCTGTCTTAGCACTGGGAAAAAACTGACATTCCGCTCTCTTAGCACTGGAAACACTGACAATTCCGCTTTCAGAACCTGGAAACACTGACATTCCCCTTTACTTGCACTGAAACACTGACATTCGCCTTCTTACAACTGGAAAAAACTGACATTCCCGCTTTCTTAGCACTGGAAACACTGACATTCCGCTTTCTTAGCAATGGAAACACTGACATTCCGCTTTCTTATCACTGGAAAACACTGACATTCCGCTTTCTTACACTGGAAACACTGACATTCCGCTTTCTTAGCACTGGAAACACTGATATTCCGCTGTCTTAGCATTGGAAATACTGACATTCCGCTCTCTTAGCACTGGAAACACTGACATTCCGCTTTCTTAGCACTGGAAACACTGACATTCCGCTTTCTTAGCACTGGAGACACTGACATTCCGCTTTCTTAGCACTGAAACACTGACATTCCGCTTCTTGTCTTAGCACTGGAAACACTGACATTCCGCTCTCTTAGCACTGGAAACACTGCCATTCCGCTCTCAGATCACTGGAAACACTGACATTCCGCTTACTTAGCACTGGAAACATTGACATTCCGCTTACTTAGCACTGGAAACACTGACATCCGCTTTTTTTAGCACTGGGGAAAAACTGACATTTTGCTCTCTTAGCACTGGAAACCTGACATTCGCCTTTCTTAGCACTGGAAACACTGACATTCCGCTGTCTTAGCACTGAAAACACTGACATTCCGCTCTCTTAGCACTGGAACACTGACATTCCGCATTTTTAACGGAAACACTGACATTCCACTTTCAGAACACTGGAAACACTGACATTCCGCTTTCAGAACACTGGAAACACTGACATTCCGCTTTCTTAGCACTGGAAACACAGACATTCCGCTGTCTTAGCACTGGAAACACTGACATTCCGCTCTTCTTAGCACGTGAAATAATGACATTCCGCTCTCTTAGCACTGGAAACATTGACATTCCCCTCTCTTAGCACTGGAAACACTGACATTCCGCTCTCTTTTGGAATATTGGAAATACTGACATTCCACTTTCAGAACACTGGAAACACTGATATTCCACTTTCAGAACACTGGAAACTCTGACATTCAACTTTGATTTTGCTCAAAACCGTATCATCTCACTGTTTACAGTGTTATGCTTGTCATTCGTTTTCCTACATTCGTTTTTCTACATTCGTTTTAGTCTGTCCCACATATACCCACTCCTTTAGGATAAATGTGAAAACATTTAATATATTAGATATCACAGAACATCCTTAATGGAAGTAAGATTATATCCCTTCCTTCAAACCACGTAGCTTGTAGTTGCTGGAGTTGAAACAAGCTAACGTACATTTACTTGCTCAGCTGTTCGAATGTGACTGCGTCTCCACAGAAACGCCATGGCTTATGGAATATTGAGAGCGAAAATCATTATCAGAATTTAGTACAAGATAAAGTGTATTCGTGATGAACAAAACGAATCATACATATATTTTTGTAACTCATCAAGTATATAATTGTGCACACACGCATACGCACACACACGCGCGCGCAGACAGGCTCACACACACACACACACACATATGTATGCACACACACAATGGTAAAGCGTCTTTATATTCTCCATACCCATAATGTAGTTTTGCGTTCATGTAATGTTTTATAAGGGAGAATATAGCATAGTATGTTTTCTACTTACTGAAAAAGTGTTTTGTTTCGGTGAAAGGAAAAGTCTCACTTCATTAGTTCGATCAGCTGCTACTAAATGGTGCAGCTTCGAGAAGCACTTGCTAACTTCTCAGCGAATTTGCAGATTTCTATTTGATTTAGCTGCCATACATATATGTTTGAAGTATGAGGCGTTTTCAATATTCAAGAAATATGCAAATATGTTGTGTTCAAATAAAGGGGGAATGCCTCCATAGGCGTTGCCATTTGGATAAACAATTCCAAAAAGTCGCATTTGAAAAACATTTCCCTACAAAGCCAGCGATAATTATTACTGCATGTTTTGCCACCACTTATTTGAAAAAAAGAAAAAGAAATATCAAATTATTATTTTGTTTCTAAAAATAGATACTAATACAATTGTTGGCTATTCATATTCTGCCAATCCTGCTCTTTGTTGAATGTTACAAACAACCTAGTGTTTTTGCCTCATTCATGAAAATACTATTTACGCTATGTTTACATCGAGGTGGTGCCAGATGTACAAGATTGGGACCCCGCATGTGTACTGAAATATAATTCCGCAACTGTACATGTTTTTTTTTTTTTTTTTTTTTTTTTTTTTTTTTTTTTTTTAAGTTAGCTGAACCCTTTCACTTGAATAACTATCTCCGGCGCATTAAAATGCTATCTCCTACTCCTTTCCACATTCTAACTTCCTCAGCCTCCTTCAGAAAAGGCTTGAGCCTGGACCTGACCTTCATACGATTAGCATGTGAAATAAGGAGACTATAAGCTCACGAATTAAAATTAACATGGCTATAATACGCCTTTTTGCATTACACTCAGACCGTTTTCCGGCGATGTAGGAGCATGCTCAGAGCTTTGAAACAACTGATAAATGTTCGACGGTATGCGCGCCCTAAGGTGTTCTAAGGCCGCGTACACACTTGTTGCATTTCCACATATCGTATTATCGTTGCGCAGCAGTGTGGACGGGAAAGCGTTGAACCGTTGCGTGTCAAAATATGATACAAACATACGCAACGGGCTCGTTCAGCCATTTGTCGGTCTTTTGCCGTCACATCAAGGGAATGATACACAACTCACATACCTTCGTGTGGAAGGGGAGCGTGGCATTATCCCGTTGCACGTTTATTCTTGCCATCATACAACAGGTATTCATATAACATTATATATAACTTACCTCAATGTAGCCATACAGTGTTTCCACAATGGCATCACACACTTCGGGGATGATCTTGCTAACTGCCTGCTTGGAGATTTTGATGAGGTACTGCAGTAACTGCAGTAACACTA
>NC_051424.1:14150271-14152771 GCF_015228065.2 Penaeus monodon
TCAGTGTCATGGCTTGGATTTGGCTGCAGAGATCTTTAGTCCTGTCCTACAACACTCCTAGATACAAGGTCCAGAAAAACGCTGGGCTCTACTTAGGCATTGCGGTCCAGGGGAAAGATGACTGCGAGATCGTCTGCATAGGAGATGATCTCATTAGGTTGTTGAAAAGGGCTGGATTGAGGACCCCACCCTGGGGTTTCCATTTTCTAGTGGCATGTGCTGTGATAGCTGACCTTGAAATCTGACTTTGGCTGTTCTGTTCCTGAAATAGTCCCCCTATCCAGCCAAAGCTTTTTCCTTGTTCCCTTTCTGGACCAGGCTCTTTCCCGAATAGCAAAAAAAACTTGCTAAGGGCAAAAGCCTTCTCCAGGTCTAGGAATACTACCACATTAGTGACCCGTGCTGGTTGTGGCTATGCTGTGTGTTATGCTCAAAGGCCCTTGTGTACCCATGGAAAGGTGTTCAAAGTGGGGGTCCCCTTTTTTCCCTTGGGGTTGGCTTAGTACCATTCTCTCAGCCCTCTTGCCCAGACAGCTAGGAGAGAGATAGGGCGGTACTTCCTGGCTCTTTGATTTTGGGATGGGAAATATGATAGAGTGGAAGTTTCCAGGACTTGTTGATGAGTTGCAGGAATGCAAGCTGACCTGCCAGTCCTAGGTGGGAAATGATGGAGTACATAAATTCCATCAGAACCCGGGGCTATGCAAGAACTGTTTCTGTGGTTTTTCTTAGTTCCCTCAGAGGGAAGATACATCTGAGTTATCGGGTTCAGCTGCCCTTTCTCTGATATAAGCAAGTCTGCCTGGTGTAGGTGTTCTTGGTTTGCCCTCAGTTCGGCTGGCAAAACTGTTGCTGCTTGTTCTCACAGAGAACTCGTGCACCAGTCTGTTTGCTTCTTATTGAGGGTCGTGGTGTGTGCACCTTGGGGCTGAGCAGCTAGTAGTTCGCCTGACCTGTTGCCACAGTTCGCACCATTCCAGCCACTTTTCCTGCCTGACTCTTATGCAGTTTCCTTGGCATCCCTGACTGCTTCCTTAGAAGGGAGCTGAACACAGGTGCTTGCCTTTGGAATTGTTTTCTGCACTTTGTGCAGATTTGTTTGTGGCATTTGGGCTGGGCCAGCATCAATGAGGGTAGTAATAGTGCCATAATGGTACCCGCAGTGGCCAAAGTGAGGTCTAGGACCCCTCCTCTGACATGCATTGGCTCTTGGCAATTGAGAAGAGCGATCTCGGAGAAAGTCTCAAACACATTGGCCATGTGATGGCTTGCCGAATCCAGTGCCCTGCAGGGAGTCAGGATGGTGTGGTGTGCATTGAAGTCTCCCCCTTGATCACTCGGTCTTGTGCTGCAGTAGCACAGACCTGGCTGATGTCTAATCTCCTACAGCCTGGCTGCTGTACACATTGTAACAGCTTGAGGAGGCCCTCTGCCCTTGTGGCCCTTTCTGGCCGTACGCCTATCTGGGCCAATTCGTAACATTTCAGTGCGAAATCTGGGGCTGAGGGGAGCCCGTGATTACCAAACCTAGACTTTCCAGACGAATCATCGGGTACTCCAAGGTGCAAAAAAAAAAAACTATTGCCTGTGATTTCCTTAGAATAATTATAAATATCTCTATGCATTTATAAAACTAAAGAAAGATTTATAGCATTATTATATTACTTGAGTATCAGTTATTGAAAAAATATTTATTGTACAAAACTAAACAACCAAGAAGACGCTATTCTGGTTTTTAGGATAATCATCTTGCGTCGAGGCCCGTCCGACTGTGTGCGCGAAAATGTATATATAATTATGTATATATGTATATATATATATATATACATATATTTAAATATATATATATATATATATATATATATAAAATATACATATGCACTGTATATATTTACATCTACATATATCTATATACACATTCATTATATATATATATATATATATATATATATAAGTATAAATATATGTATGTGTATATATACATATAAATAAAACCTCTCAAACCTTGAGACAACGTCTGTGGGTAGAGGTGAAGAAGTCAGCCAATTCTGGCTTCACAACCAAACATAGCAGAGTATGGAGAGCACTTTATCCCTGAATGGTGAGCAGCATTTTTTCTGAAACTGAACAAACTTGATACCAACTGACCAGTCTTGTGAATTGTTGTCTGCTTCCAGGTAACTAACATATCCTTAATGTCCCCCTTTCGCACATTCCACAGAGCCCTGACTTTGTGACGGGGCTTCCTATGAACCATGGTGAGACTTGGCCATATTTCTTTTAGCTCAGTAATCACCCTGGATGTGAACTCTGAGCCATTATCACTTTGAAGAACAGCAAAGGCACCCATGAGAAGGAGAATATCTACAAGCTGGAAAGCAACCTCTGCAGCACGTTTGGTTTGAAGAGGACGAAGGATGCAGAATTTGGTGAGATGGTCTTGGCACACCATGTTCCATTTAAAGTTGGAGTGTGACATGATTACTTGTCAATCAAATCA
>NC_051424.1:14157771-14163173 GCF_015228065.2 Penaeus monodon
AGGCCTTTGAAGTCTCCTGGACCAACACTAAAATTTAGGATTTGGGGGGCCTGTTAAAGGGGAAACCCTTCAGTTGATCCATGCTAACGGTGAGGACATTGAAGTTACAGACAACATACCTTGGTAGCGTAGTCCATATCTCTGGGCTGTTAGACCAGGAAGTCAATAGACGGATTGGTCTGGCAACAAGAGCCATGAACTGATCAATAAGAGCATTGGAGATGTTAGCAACTATGCAGAAGGACCAAGCTACGTGTCTTCAAGGCCTGATACTGCCAGTTTTGCTCTATGGAAGCAAAACCAGGATGCTATCCAGTGTCCTGGAGCTCGTCTTGATGTCTTTTGTAACAAGTCCCTTCGCGGGTCATGGGGTACAGTTGGCAGAACCATGTGCCCAACCGACTGCTACACCGTGAGACCGACAGAGGACCTGTTACTTGCACAATCCAGGACCGCCAACTCAGGCCATATGGTCACCTAGCTCGTGTCCCTGTGGATAACCCTGCCCATCAGGTTGTCGCTTTGCAAGACATCCTGGGTGGAGGAGGTCTGTGGGAGAACCCAGGAGGTCATGGCTTGGGCAGCTCGCGAGACCTGTCGCGAGGAATTAGAGATGGGCCGAGGCTTGCCTGGAGACTCGCCTCGAGAGGCCCTCGTCGTTGGAAGCGAAGGGTGGATGCGGCCATGCGCCCCTTCGGCGTTAGGCCCTTGATGATATTAATATACATATATATATATATATATAATATATATATATAATATATATACATATATATATAGTATATATTTGCATATACTTACCACATGCCCCCACACACCACACACACACCACACACAACCCCCACACACACACACACAACACAACACCACACAACACCCCACACACACACACATATGTATTTGTATATATATGTATTATATATAATATATATATATATATATCTATATTATATCTATTGTTTTATATTATATAGATATGTATTATATATATAATATATATATATATATATATATATAATTTTATATATATATATATAGTATATATTTGCATATACTACACACACAAACACTCAATGTATATATATATATAATATATATATATATATATAATTTTATATATATATATTATTAGATATAATATATATATATATTATATATGTATATATATATGTATATGTATGTATGTACGTATGTTATAAATATGTAGTATATGTATATGTAAAAAGTCAATGTATGGTAAAGGAGTATGTTGTTCTAGAAAACTATTTTTCCCCTTATTTTCCTCATTAATGATCAAACTTGCAAATGTAACAAAAATAAGTGAATTTAAGAGGAAAAACCAAAATACCAATAAACTAAAAATATAAACTACAATTTTAAGAAATTTTTAAATTAGCGGCAACCTTAGGCTATAATAAAAAAAATATTAGAAACTTGACAATAACAATACAATAAAAACCTTTCAAAAAACATTAGATTATAAATTTTAAAAATAACTTTATAATACCAATGAGCAAAAAATAATAATATAATAAAAATAATAACTTGAGAACAACAACAAAAATCTATCAATCAATAAATATAAATCGCTGTAGCTTTCTGCCCGCATTTTTTTTTTAATGATCCAGAGCCATTCTCCCGCCCTAGTATTTTTTAATCAATGAAAAAAATTTCAGTAAATAAGGGATCTATTTTAATCACATAACAAACAAATTTAGCATTCCTGGGAAACTTGTTTCACTGCCCCATTGTACCAGTTGCGTTGATTGTACTTACCAGATCAGTATTATCTCTTATGAAAATATCAATATTCTTGAGATATAAAGAATAACATTTTTATCTGATTTTATTTACAATAATGACACATCACATTAACAACAAAAGGGCACCCGCATAATCATGCACAAAAGATTTGGAGACTAATATGTTATTTAGCACTAACCTCTGTTAGATACCGAAGACTTAATGCCAAGTAATGGTCTGCAAAATTGCCTTTCTCAACGGGGTATCCTTTTCCTTAATGTGAGGTTTCATAAGATGTAACAAGTCATAATAAAACACACTCCTGTTCGAAAATTTTTAAAACCCGCGACCGTCCTCCCCTGCCTGTCCTTCACTAGCATAAAATTATGGCAGTAAAGTTTTTCTTTTTTTCATGCCCCTTTGTTGTGCGCACACACACACAACAAACACACACAAACAAAACACACACACAAAAACACACACACAACCCACACACAAACACAACACACACACACACACACAACACACACACACAACACGCAAAAGAATATGTACTTTATACCCCACCCACACAACACAACACACACACCCCACACACACACACCACACACACACACACACCACACATATATATAATATAATATATATAATAATATATTATATATATATATATATATATATATATAAAATATATAATATACATATATCTTATATAGATATATTATTCATATATATGCAGATACCTATCTATCTCTCTAACTCTATATATACATATACATATTATAAATAAATATATAATATAATATATATAATATTATATATAAAAAAAATATATTAAATTTTAAAATTTTAATAATATTATATTAAAACATATATTTAGATATGCATATAAAAATAATATTAATTTTTATAAAATATATATATATATATAATATATATAAAATATTATATTAAAATTATATATTAAATATGATATAAAAGAAAATATATTAGATTTCAAAATAAATTAGATATAATATATATAAAATATATAAATATTAATTTTTATAATATATATATAAAATTAAAATAAATATATAAAATTAATAGTATAATAAATATATAATTATATATATATAATATATATATAGAATAATATAAATTATAATTAGATATCATATATATGAATATATCTTCTATTTTATTTCTATTATCTTCTAAATAATAAATAAATAAATATAATTAATATATATATTAATATAATATATAATTAAAAACATAATTATATATATAATTAATTTAAATATTATAGAAATAATTATATTTTTAGATATGTATTTTATATATTATATATATAATATAATTTATATATATATATATATATTCAACACACCCAACCCAACACACACACCCACACACACCCACACACACCACCCCCCCACAACCACCACAAACACCACCCCACCAACACCCACACATATAAAATATCATTATATATTATATATATATATATAATTTAAAATATTATATATATATATATATTTATAATAAAAAGTTGATACATAACAAAAAATTTTATTATATATAAAAATCATTTTATTCTTTACCTTCTATATATGCATCTATTATGTTTTTTAAAAATATAATTATATATATAATAAAATAATAAAATATATATTATAGAAAAAGGAGAGAGGGAGAAGAAAAGGGGGAGAGAAGAGGAGAGAGAGGAGAGAGGGAGGAGGAGGAGGGGGGGAGAAGAGAAGGGAGACAGAGAGAGGGGGAAAGGAGGAAGGGGAACAGAAAGGGGGGACAGAAGAGGGAAGAGGGGGGGAGGGAGGGGGGGAGGGGGGGGAGGGAGGGGGGAGGAGGGGGGGAGGGGGGGAAGGGGGAGGGGGGAGGAGGGAGGGAGGGGGGAAGGGAGGGAGGGAGAGGAGGAAAGGAGAAAGGGGAAAAGAGGAGAGAAAAGAGAGGGGAAGAGAGGGGGAGAGGGGAGAGAAAGAGATTTAGAGAGAGAAGAGAGAGAAGAGAAAGGGGAGGAAAAGGGGAGAGAGAGAGAGAGAAGAGAGAGGGAGAGAGAGAAAAAAAGAGAGAGAGGAGAGAGAGAGAAAAGAGAAAGAGGAAGAAAAAGAGAGAAAAAGAAGAGAGAGAGAGGTGTGTTTTTATGTGTATGGTGTGTGGGGGGGGGGTAATTCAAAAAACCCTTTTTTAATATAAAAAAATTTTGTCCAAAAATTTATGAACATTCATTTGAAATTTCGGGAGAGAAACACATTACGGTTAGATTATAGTTCTTCAGGCCCATACCTGAAAGTGTAAGAAAAAGAAAAAAAAATTAGAAAGAGAAACGACAATGCCTGTTTTTTTTTTTTGCGATCGAAACCCTTTCATAAATAATACAAAAATATCTAATTATAAAAGGTCGTTTGCAAATCATCAGCATGCTTTTTTGCTCTGCATTTCGCCGCCCGCAATTATTCTTCAAATACAATTTTAATTTTGGGGAATATAGGTGGTCATTGGCCTTTGCCGTAACGAAATGCGCGGGGGCCCACGGCGTCGCTTGATCGGCCTTTTTTGGGGTATTTCCCAACAACTTTGGAATTATCACAAAAAGGACAAAAAAAATATAATAGAAACTTTGCCGTAGGATTCGGAGTTTGCAACAAGGTACAATTAAAAAGGGGAAAATTTTTTCCCATTTTCCCCTTTAATTATTATTTTTTATTTTGCCCATATTAAGTGATCTCATTTTTTATTACTAATTTACGTTATAAACAAAATGAAGACTTACCAAACCCGGGGGAGAATCGATATTAAAACTATAATTTTAAAACCCCAACTTGATTCATTTTAACGGGGTCTGTCTCAGTCCGGTGCGAACATGTTCAAAATTTTGGTTTTTTTTTTTTTTTTTTTTTTTTTTTTTTTTTTTTTTTTTTTTTTGTGGTGTGTGTGGGTTGTGTGTTGTGTGTGTTGTGGTGTGTGTGGGGGGTGTGGGGTGTGTGTGTGTGGTGTGTGTGGTGGTGGTGCGTGCGTGCGTGTTTGGTTGTGGTGTGGGGGTGGCGCGGCGCGCGGTGTGTGTGTGTGTGGGTTGGTGTGTTGTGGTGTGGGGTGTGTGGTGGGTGTGTGTGTGTGTGTGTGTGGGTGGTGCGGCGTGCGTGGCGTGGGGGCCCGTGGTGGTGGGTGGGTTTTGGTTTTGGGTGTTTTTGTGTGTGTGTTGGGGTTTTTGTGTGTGTGTTTGTGTGTTTGTTTGTGGGGTTTTTTGGGGTGTGTGTGGTGTGTGGTGGTGTGTGTGTGTGTGTGTGTGTGTTGTGCTTGTGTGTTTTTGGTGTGTGTGTGTGTGTGTGTGGGTGTGTGTGTTGGGTTTTTGGGGGTGGGGTGTTGTGTGTGTTTTTGTGTGTGTGTGTGTGTGTGGTGGTTTTGGGTTGGTGTGTGTTGTTTTGTTTTTGTGTTTGGTGTGTGTGTTGGGGTGTGTGTGTGTGTGTGTGGGGTGGGGGTGTGTGTGGGTGGGGGGTCCGTGGGTGTGGGTGTGTGTGTGTGGTGGTGTGTGTGTGGTGGTGTGTGGTTTGTGCGGGGTGTGTGTTTGTGTGTGTGGTGTGTGTGTGTGTGTGTGTGTTTTTGTGTGTTGTGTGGTGTGGTTTTGGGGGGTTTTCGGGGGGGTGGTGTGTTTTGTGTGT
>NC_051424.1:14168273-14170773 GCF_015228065.2 Penaeus monodon
TTAACCAAGAACAGGACTTCCTTTTAAAAGGAGAGGGTCCGGTCAATCATTACCCCAAGGTATTGGAAGACTTGGACCCATTATAAGTCCATTCCCTGGATTCTGAGACTTGTGCTTTGAACATTTTCTTTCAGTGTCATGGCTTTGGATTTGGCTGCAGAGATCTTTAGTCCTGTCCTACAACACTCCATAGATACAAGGTCCAGACAACGCTGGGCTCTACTTAGGCATTGCGGTCCAGTGGAGATGACTGCGAGATCGTCTGCATAGGAGATGATCTCATTAGGTTGTTGAAAAGGGCTGGATTGAGGACCCCACCCTGGGGTGTTCCATTTTCTAGTGGCATGTGCTGTGATAGCTGACCTTGAAATCTGACTTTGGCTGTTCTGTTCCTGAAATAGTCACCTATCCAGGCCAAAGCTTTCCTCTGATTCCCTTCTGGACCAGGCTCTCCTGAATAGCAAAAACACTTGCTAAGTCAAAAGCCTTCTCCAGGTCTAGGAATACTACCACATTAGTGACAGTGCTGGTTGTGGCTATGCTGTGTGTTATGCTCATGGCCCTTGTGTACCCATGGAGGTGTTCATGTGGGGGTCCCATTTTCCATTGGAGTTGGCTTAGTACCATTCTCTCAGCCGTCTTGCCCAGACAGCTGAGGAGAGAGATAGGGCGGTACTTCCCTGGCTCCTTTGATTTTGGGATGGGAAATATGATAGAGTGGAAGTTTCCCAGGACTTGTTGATGAGTTGCAGGAATGCAAGCTGACCTGCCAGTCCTAGGTGGGAAATGATGGAGTACATAATTCCATCAGAACCCGGGGCTATGCAAGAACTGTTTCTGTGGGTTTTTCTTAGTTCCCTCAGAGGGAAGATAACATCTGAGTTATCGGGTTCAGCTGCCCTTTCTCTGATATAAGCAAGTCTGCCTGGTTGTAGGTGTTCTTGGTTTGCCCTCAGTTCGGCTGGCAAACTGTTGCTGCTTGTTCTCACAGAGAACTCGTGCACCAGTCTGTTTGCTTCTTATTGAGGGTCGTGGTGTGTGCACCTTGGGGCTGAGCAGCTAGTAGTTCGCCTGACCTGTTGCCACAGTTCGCACCATTCCAGCCACTTTTCCTGCCTGACTCTTATGGCAGTTTCCTTGGCATCCCTGACTGCTTCCCTTAGAAGGGACTGAACACAGGTGCTTGCCTTTGGAATTGTTTTCTGCACTTTGTGCAGATTTGTTTGTGGCATTTGGGCTGGGCCAGCATCAATGAGGGTAGTAATAGTGCCATAATGGTACCCGCAGTGGCCAAAGTGAGGTCTAGGACCCCTCCTCTGACATGCATTGGCTCTTGGCAATTGAGAAGAGCGATCTCGGAGAAAGTCTCAAACACATTGGCCATGTGATGGCTTGCCGAATCCAGTGCCCTGCAGGGAGTCAGGATGGTGTGGTGTGCATTGAAGTCTCCCCCTCTGATCACTCGGTCTTGTGCTGCAGTAGCACAGACCTGGCTGATGTCTAATCTCCTACAGCCTGGCTGCTGTACACATTGTACAGCTTGAGGAGGCCCTCTGCCCTTGTGGCCCTTTCTGGCCGTACGCCTATCTGGGCCAATTCGTAACATTTCAGTGCGAAATCTGGGGGCTGAGGGGAGCCCGTGATTACCAAACCTAGAACTTTCCCAGACGAATTCATCGGGTACTCCAAGGTGCAAAAAAAAAAAACTATTGCCTGTGATTTCCTTAGAATAATTATAAATATCTCTATGCATTTATAAAACTAAAGAAAGATTTATAGCATTATTATATTACTTGAGTATCAGTTATTGAAAAATATTTATTGTACAAAACTAAACAACCAAGAAGACGCTATTCTGGTTTTTAGGATAATCATCTTGCGTCGAGGCCCGTCCGACTGTGTGCGCGAAAATGTATATATAATTATGTATATATGTATATATATATATATATATATATATATATATATATATATATATATATATATATATATATACATATGCACTGTATATATTTACATCTACATATATCTATATACACATTCATATATATATATATATATATATATATATATATATATATATATATATATATATATATATATATATAACATATATACACATAAATAAATACACACACATATATATATAGATATATTTATTTATTTATAAGTATAAATATATGTATGTGTATATATACATATAAATAAAACCTCTCAAACCTTGAGACAACGTCTGTGGGTAGAGGTGAAGAAGTCAGGCCAATTCTGGCTTCACAACCAAACATAGCAGAGTATGGAGAGCACTTTATCCCTGAATGGTGAGCAGCATTTTTCTGAAACTGAACAAACTTGATACCAACTGACCAGTCTTGTGAATTGTTGTCTGCTTCCAGGTAACTAACATATCCTTAATGTCACCTTTCGCACATTCCACAGAGCCCTGACTTTGTGACGGGGCTTCCTATGAACCATGGTGAGACTTGGCCATATTTCTTTTAGC
>NC_051424.1:14180773-14210773 GCF_015228065.2 Penaeus monodon
TCACGGCCGCCTCGGTTAAGGAGCTGATGATGATGAGTAATCAGTAGAACTGAAGGTGTTTTCACCAGATATCCACTGCCCTGCTGCCGACAGTTTCACCGCAACCCTGGTATAGGGAGCTAATAGGGTGCTATCCTTGTTCAAGGGAACCCCAGGGTGCAGTCTTACCCAGGACAATTTTTTTTCAAGTGCCCTGTCCTACAAGGACGTTGGCGATCATGGATTTCCATGATTTTCTTGGCAATTTAGAGCGGTGGTTTGCCGTTGCCTTCCGCACGGTGTTTTTATTGAGTCACCTTCTCTATTTACCCGGGTCTGGGACCGGCACTGACTTGGGCTGGCTGTCGATGGTACAAGTGGAAAGAAAAGCGTAAGATCGAGTTGAGTGGCGAAGGATGGTGGAGAGGTCCACGGCTGCTCAAACATGAGCATGCCGTTGTTGATGATGATGATATATATATATATATATATATATATATATATATATTATGTATGTATATTTATAAGTATTTATGTATACTTGTATTTATATGTAAATGTATAAACAGACATATATATATATATATATATATATATATATATATATATATATATATATATATATATATATATATATATATATATAAATGTATACAAACACACAGAGAAACACATGTGTCTGTGAATGCGTGTGAGTGTTTGCGTGTGTTTGTATATGTATATAGGATAGCTTTGTTGGCTCCGCTTTTCTAATATCGGCCTGATTTGGCTGTGCCTACGTGGGCATGACCTTGAGATGGAGAGAGGCTGTAGTAGCTGTTATTACTACAGGAACTTCATCAGTCAACAGGAGTCATGTTTAAGAGAAGGGGCTGGTCCGCTCTTGAAGAGGACCTTGTGTTCTTCGATTCAGGTATGGTTCTTGGTGTTAACACTCACGCGGGCCGGAAACTCCGGTGAATTGGCGACCGGTGGGGATGTACGTTGGAGAAGTATTCTCTTTCTTCTTGGATGGGGGACCCTTTCCCTTTTGTTTGGTCCCTATACGGATAGAGGCCAAGCTCCAGGGATGATGCCTCTTGGCTGAGGTCTTGATTGAGTACATCACAACCTGGGGATGTGATTTGGTCACCACTACCTCATTTTATAATGGAAATCTAATAAGAACACCTAGTCTTTCCTTTTGTCAGGAATCAGTAGTGTAATGCTTACCTTGCTCCCGTCACTGAGCTCAGGAAACTCGGAGTGACTTCATCTTTAAGGACAATATTTATTTCCTTATCTGTAGCAACTCAGATGGTCAACTGCATCCCCAATACTCTGACCAATTACTGGTAGGCATTGTCGATGCCTTCAGGTCTAGGAGAACCTTGAACCAGACAGATCCAGACTCTCCTTCTGTTGCCGGTCTAGGTAGCTTTTGGCCTCACCCCGGCCCTGATTCGAGTTTTATGGAGCACCCGATTTGAGGACCCAATCTGCCGGTTTTCAGTCAGGTTTGTCTTCTGGACAAATCCCAATGGTTTCCCTGATTTGGTTGCAGACCTGAAGGGGCTGGCCCGAGAATGATTTGGCGTCAGGGTCTTGTCCTCTTAAACTACGTTCTGAGAGATCCAGCCCATGCACTTTTTTGTCGCTAGAAACCTGTGGCAGTATTCACGAATGGTCTTTGAAACTTTGCCTATGACCCAGTTTAAAGATTGTCCGTTGCATTTGTGTTTATGACTCAGACTGCAGCCACATTTTAATTTTAACACGAGTAGACCTTTTAGTTACATTTTAGTAGACCTTATCATAATAATTCAGTATAATAATAAAATAAAACTACTAATGCAGTGAAGCTCAACTATATGATGACTATGATATTACATATCTATGATTTTTAGATGTTTGCTTGGCACCCTGTTATGATTGCTTAACAGGGTGCACGCATCACCATTAGTATTTATCTATGAGAAAATTGCAGTAAACAAGGAGGAAACGTCGCAATTAACATTTGACAGTAAATAAAAATGTGACAGGAAAGTTTTCCATATAATTTCTGATGCGGAATTACTTTCACTAGGTGTGAATGGCAGTGTTGTTGTCTTATAGGGGCAGTTTAGAACAGTCCTTACAGAGACAAAAATTGGGTGCTAAGGACATTTTCACCAGGAGTCTTGAAGTCAGACTTTTTTTTCTGTCAAAGTGAAATTTCTGAAATTTGTCTTTGTTAGAGAAAGTCTTTGAGTTTTTTGTTTATAGCACCCGATTTTTGTCTATGACTCGGCCGATGTTAAAGCAAATCTGAAGGTGTCCCATGTGCGTAAGGCCTGTCTTTAAAGTGTCCTTATGAAACGCCGACAACAGTAATGCAGTTTTACAGTCGCTGAATTCAACTAAGCATCACTTATAAGGAAATCCTTCATGCAACTTCTTTACGCCTTGTTAAACGTTAATCTAGTCGTTTCCTCCATGGCTGCTGCAGTTTTCTCGTAGATAAATACAAATAACGCCGCGCGTCTTCTCAGCTGATGCAATGACAGCAAATGTAAAGGATGCCATGCAAATAGATAAGATATTAAATAGGTAATACTGTAGTCATTATACACTTAAGATTCACTGTATTAGTAATTTTATATTATTACTACATTAAATTTTTGCAATAGGGTCTTTTAACATGTGGATATTTGTACTTTTTAAGTATTAACTTTGAAATGTGGCACAGTTTGAAACAAAGACGAATTCGCTAAGTACAAGTCCTACACAAATTCTATGACGCTTTTTGAGTCAACGACTTTCTAGGACATTTGTCAAAGACCCTTCGTGAATACCAACCCTAGTATAGTTCCAAGGTATCTGCGACAATTAGGCTATGACATTGGCCAAACAGTCTTTGTTTTCTATTTTTCTTTTTTGGGGGACGGGTGTTTCCATGGTGTTTCATTTGCTTTTCATGTTCCTACCCACCATGGATTAAACCAATGGGAAACTCACATGCCTAGCAGGTACACCGAGTACACAGCTAGTGCCTCGTATTAAAGGTATTCACGGGACCTGTGCGAGGAGACCGAGGTAGTGACAGCTTCACCCTAACCAAGGGGACCTGCAGTGCACAGTGGCACCACAAGTGGATAGGTGAAAATCCCTAGAGGGAAGACCAATACAGGATCAACCTGCCACGAGAGGGGCCACCTCAATGGGAGAAGGGGGAGGACCATCACAATGCATTATGGAAGGGGGGTCAAAAGGCTCATACAAATCAGTCATTCACAAGAAGACTGGGCCAATACGTGATTGTGCTAGGCAGTTTGAATGATTACGGCTAGGTTGGGCACAAAGAGGCTAGTGGGCTAGAATGCTTGACAGGGTCGCCAAAACACTAACATTTATGACATTGACGAAGGACGGGTTGATATGACATCTTGGCAATCTTGGTGTAGGACTTTTGGCAGCTTCTGGTGGGAATAGTGTAGCACTGTACTGATACTAAATCATGGTTGACGAGGTAGCCAAGCAAGTCGTTTGCACAGTCTAATCAATCCTTATCATACACAGGGCAATCAGTGAGGTTAGTCAGGGTAGATAATGGACTCGGACGTAACTTTCACAAGGCGTGAGTGATCGGGAAGGCTGTAGATAGAAACTTTGCCTACTTCTTTTTGGAGACATTGTTGGAAGATGTGGGTACAGTCAGAGTAAGGAGCTATAAGGGGAATCACAAAAAATCGGTCCCACCTAACTGGCCTAGAAAGATACTCAAAAGGGTTGCAGGGGTGAAAGCAATAGAAGGACGAGTGTGGGAGGATGCTTTGTAGTAGTTGAATGATGAAGACAGGAAGAAGAGAGAGAGGATGTTGGGAGAGGAAGGAATGGGAGAGAGGATGGGGTAATGACTTGGGTGGGTGACGGAAGGGACAGTTAACCGCGGGTATCTTGTTCGATCTTTTTTTTTTTTTTTTCATACTCAAACTTTGCGCCGATGGTAAATCGTTTCCGTTCGTTTGTCAAATAAGTTCCATATATGTTAAAATCATAAAATAAATGTTTTTATAACTATTCATACTTTCATGCAAAATAGATCAGAGAAAGCATATATAACTATATCAAAGCAGCATTTTAGTAATCAGTGAAGCAATTGGTAAATATTATTTCATAAATTTTGTTATGAATAGCAATGGTCAACAAATATCGAGGGGCATAGACCGACACTGCAGTCTCATGATGTACAGCTAGGGTGGGGTAAAATCACAGCGTATCTCAGAGTCCCTCTATATCAAGGGGTAGTGTGACTGTAACTCTGGTATTTTGTAGTTGTAATAACAAAGCTTGGCTATGATGCTTTCGAATATATTCTCAGGGTTAATGGTCAATGGTTACAAAGCAAAATAAATGTACTAGACATCAAAGGTCATATAGCACTATAGAAAGGTGTTTTAGTGAAAAGGATAAAGAGGGTATTAGTTGATTAAATGTGCTACACATCAGAAGTCGTATTGCAATTCAAAATAATATGGAATTGAAAGGCGCAAGTAGGGGTGAAGGAAGAGAGGATGAGTAAATGGGTTAAATGGGGTTTATGGGCAATTAGATCAAAGTTTCAGGAAAAATGTCAGGAGGAAGAGAATCCAGGGAAGAGGGTTGTTGTGACAAAGAGTCACATGCATTTCCGGGTTGGAAGCGGAAGGGATTATGGGGAAGGAAAAGGGCATGATGCAGATGAAGCAGGGGGGAACGAGATGTGTTGGGAGGGAGTGGGAGGAAGGGGTGTAAGTGCAACATGAATAGGAGGAGGATGGATGTCGGTATTTACTTTGAGTGTAGAGGGAATGGTAGTAGAGTGATTGGAAGATAGATAGGGAGAAGGTATGTTATTTTGGGTCATGATTAGATAGTTTTGAATGTCTTCAGAGTTTCCGAAACGAATTTGGTTGGGGAGGTCTATGAAACAAAGGTTTTCTTATGAGGGAAAAGAGATGGGCATCTGAGGGGTAGAACAAGAGGTAGGTGGAGGAGATGGTGTGGTAGAAAAAGGGGTGGAAAATTACGATTGTCTGCTACGGTAGAGCGAGGAAGGAGAGGGGTGTGTTGGGGTAGTGATTGGGCTGTCTGGATTTAGCATTGTAAAAGAATTTGATTGGGAAAGGATGGATGTAGAAGTGGAAATGTAAGATGGAGGAAGAATAGACAAGGGGTTGTAGGGGGAGGCGGAAGGGGAGAGCGAAAGTGAAGGGCAGCACTGGAGTAGGCAGTAAGAGAAAAACCTTGCCAACGTGCTTTCTGTCCCAAGCTTTCTGTTTCAAATAGAGTGAGGTCAAGTTTGAATCTGAGAATTGCAGGTAGCCCTTATAAAATACATTATGGGAGCCACCACAATTGCCACATGTGCGTGACTGTGCAGAGCAATTTGATCAATCATGACCAAGTTGGGCACATAGAAGGCTATGGAGCAGAGTGGAGTTTTTGGTAGGGTGGGCTAGATGCTAACAATTCTTACATTGTTAGGGAGATGGATGAAGCTGGGCAGGAATGGGTTTGCCAGTGTAATGCTTTTGGGATTCGGGTGTAACTATCAGGGCGAGAACAATTGGGGTGGCTGCGGAAGGAAACTTTGCCTACTTGCTTTTGATGCATTGTTGGAAGAGGAGTGTTATAATAGTAAGGGGCTGTAGAGGGGATCACAAAAAATCAATCCCTTTTGGTTGAGCTAAACAGAGCACTTAAAGGATTTATAGAGGTGGGGGTTGTATAAGGATGGGGCATAGTGGAAGAGCGAGTGGTGCTGAGTGAAGTAGTACTGCGGAGAGATGGATAATAAGGCTGCACAGTAGTTATAAAGGAAGAAAGGGAAGTAGATGAAGTAGAGGATATTGGGAGAGAAGGAATGTTTCCTGGAGGTTGAGTAATGACCTAGGACTGGGTTGAGGTGATAGTAGGTGTTAAGGAGGGGGTAGTAGTAGTGTTCAGAGTCATGGTTTAAAGAGAACCTGAGACCAGGGAATCAGGGGGATTAAAATCAGAGGGTAGTTGAAAAAGGAATAAACCTCATTGCTCCTAATTGTGGTACAAAATCTTCATTGCTCGTAATGGTAAGCCTGGAGTATGTTGGGAAGAGAAATAGTCCAACCCCCAGGGTTCCCTTGAAGGGTAAAGGCTAGATAGTTAAACAGGGGAATACTGTGTCCATGGCTCCCATATGTCGTTTAAGACTGGCACAAACTCTGCCTTTTATCCTTTCAACACGGCTTTCACACCTTAGGAAGTGGATAGTAGAATTTAGAGAAGCGAAGGAAAAGGAGAGGGTCATTTAGCGGATTAGATTGTTTGTTTGGGAGTTATTGTGTTCAAATAAGGAAGTATTGAAGCTAAGGTAAAATTTGAGAATTTACTTGGCCTAGATAACTTTTCTTGGTGTGACTGGAGAGTTGTAGTATAGAAAGGCATTGTGTACTTTGTCCTTGCCACACTTTGTTCTGCTGTACTTTGTTTATTATTGATGACTGTGCAGTCGTATGATTTATTCGATGATTTTTATGATGTCCAGAATTTCTTTGGGTTTACAGAATTCTATTAGAGTTCATTTATGAGTGTTATCTTATGTATTGGGCTATAAATCTCTGTGTCTTCTAGTTGAATTTGGATTTGTATTATCTGTGTTCTTGAGTCCTTGATCCTCATCTACGTGCTTGTGCTGAATGTGTATTTTTGTGGGGATAGGTGCTTGCTTGCGGTCCAAGATTCCGTGCATGTTTTTCATCTGCCGGGCGTGCTTGCAATTCAAGAGTGTATGTGTGTTATGGGTTTTGTGAACATTTTATAGCAATGACGAAAATTATATTATGGTAAATGGCTAGAAGAAATAAATGTGTTTGACATCAAAGGTCATATAGCATGGTAAAGTATTGTGGTGAAAAGGGTGGAAATGAGTTAACAATTAGGATAAGATGTATAATGTCAAGGGTTGTACAATACTGTAGGAAAGAATTGTAATGAAAATAATACAGTGTGTGTCAAGTTCATCTTGGGCTTGCTTGCTTGCTTGAGATTTGCGAAGTTCTGGCTTCGTCCGGGCTTTTCACTTATGGCCCGGCCTGTGTCAGCTTTTTATGGCTGTCTCATTTGTTTGTCTGACACTCGGTGCTTACCGTGGCGGTGGGATTGCCAGCAGGCGCTCCTGTAGCCGTGGTGTAAGCATCTCGCATAATCTCTTTACCAGCACGGCGGCTGTGTTCTGTGGGCTTTGTCTTAGGAATTGCGTGTGCACGCAATTCTCCAAGTAATGTACAAGTGTGGCGTTCGGTTCACCGCAATGCATGCAACACCTCTCTTCACGTTCTATGGTTTGTATGACCTGCCATGCACAGTGGTAACCTAGGCGCATTCTGTGCAGAATGACTTCGGTACCTCTGTTGTTTATTTCAGAGAGTGCCAGTGGTTCATAGCCTGTGGCATCTGAGTACCAGCTGGCCGAGGGGGAGGTTCTCGTTTCCTCTCTGTGAAGCTGCAGGAGGAAGGAGGTGGCCGTCACTATACACTTCCTCCTAAGTAATTTTTGGCTCTGATGTATTATCATAGGATTAGGGGGCAACCCCTGCCAACTTCGGCTAATCTGTCAGCAAGCTCATTACCTCTGATCCCGATGTGGCTGGGAACCCAGTTTATGATAATTCTTCTACCCTGTGCAAGAATCCTCTGTGCCAGTGTGAGGATGGTAGTCAGAAGGTAGATGTTGTCAGAGGGTGAGCGCTGCTGAAGACAGTCGACAGCTCCTTTGGAGTCTGTGTGTATGACCACGTGTCCTTCCCTCACGGACGCGTGGCTCAGTGCTCCCATGATAGCAACTGCCTCTGCCTGTAGCGAGGAGGCGTTGTCTGTTACCCTCATGGATTTTGTGGCATCCCTTGCTGCAAAGCCGGCGCCTGCAGTGTGGGTCAAGGGATCGACCGATCCATCCGTGTAATATGTTCTGCTCCCCGGAAGGGTGATGGTTGCAATGACCCTCTGGGTTTCTGCCTTTAGGCTAGGCATACAGTATTCATTCTTTTTGCTTGCCAGTCTCATGACCAAGAACTCTATCGAGGTTTGTGCCCACGGCGAAGCTTCGACAAAGTCAGGGTGAGGGGAGTCCATGCCCTTGGCCAGTAGTGCTTCTTTGAGCTGATGGCGTATTAACACCCTGGATGTGTGAGACAGCCAGGAGTTGTTTGCAAACAGCTCGTTATCCTGTTCTAGGCGTCTGACTATTTTATGTCTCAGGCTTGTGTTCCTGGGAGCCTGGATGACCTTTGATAAGAATTGTGCTGCCATTAGGTCAATTCGTGAGGCCAAAGGGAGAAGGTTTGCCTCCACTAGGAGGTTGAGGACCTTCGCCCACCTTGGGGCACCCAGAATGACTCTGGCGGCTTCGTTTCAGACTGTCTCCAGTTGGTCTTTATGTTTTCTCTTAATGCCAATCAGAGCGAGGGAGGCATAGTGTACAATGGGCCTGACAGCATGTACATAGAATGATCTTAGTACTCTGTGTCTGGCCCCTATGCGTCTTCCACTCATTGCTCTCATGACGGACAGTCTTGATTTTGTTCGGTCAACCAGGTACTGGACCTCCTTGTGGAAGGAGAGGGTCCGGTCTATCCTTACCCCAAGGTAGAGGTAGTCCTGAACCCACTCCAAGTCTATTCCCTGGATTTTCAAACTTGTGCCTTGAACTCTCTGTCTCAGAGCCATGGCTTTGGATTTGGCTGCAGAGATCTTTAGTCCTGTCCTGCAACACTCCTCGGATACCAGGTCCAGACAATGCTGGGCTTTGTTTAGGCAGTATGGTCCAGTGGAGATGATAGCAAGATCGTCTGCATAGATGATCTTGCACTCCACTGGGAGGTTTATGTTAAGGATACAGGACATTAATGTATCAAAAAGGGCTGGACTGAGAACCCCACCCTGTGGTGTTCCATTCTATATGGCATGTGCTGTGATACGTGACCTTGGAATTTGACTCTGGCTGTTCTATTCGTAAAGTAGTCACCTATCCAAGCCAAGAGCTTACCTCTGATTCCTTTTTGGATCAGGCTCTCCTGAATGGCAAGAGGACTTGCCAATTCAAAAGCCTTCTCCAGGTCAAGGAATATTGCCACAGATGTGCCCGTGTTTATTGTGCTCAAGAGCGTGGCTATGCTGTGCGCTGTGCTCATGCCCCTGGTGAACCCGTGGAGGTGTTCGTGTGGGGGTCCCATTTTCTATCGGAGCCGGTTCAGTACCATCCTCTTGGGCATGGAAGGAGCCTTCGACCAGCACACAACCGCGCAGTAGCGCATGTGCTCGGGTCGGAGGATGACTTCCGTGTGCAAAGACTTGCTATAAGAAGGCCTCTGAGCTCCCCTCAGACGACCCCACTGACTGAATCAGGAGCACCAGCTGAACCAGCCGAAACAGCTGGTGCCTCCACGAGCAAGCCCCAAAACCGAAAGGGCGGACCGAAACGGCCGAGGCCGGAGACCGACTCTGATGGCGAGTCTGGACCCCCAAGGTGTTTCCCACAATTTAAGGTCCCCGTCAAACCCGAAGGCTTCAACAATGCCTACCAAATGGTAAGGGCATTGGAGAGCCAGCGCAAAATCCGGCTGGCGATCCGGGTTGCGCGAGATCAGGGCATTATCATCGTGCCCAAAGATCAAGCCACCCTTTCTTTCCTGCAGGAGACAAAGGAGCTAAAAGATGGGAGGAAAGTGAGCCTCTCGCCACTGAATCCCGAGGAGAAGAGAGTCAAGATGGTGCTACTTGGCTTCTCAGTCTCATACGATGTGGAGGTGATAGCATCACACCCACAGGTCGTGGAGGCTTCCCGATTGTCGAAGGGGAAGACTCCAACCAGGCAAGTCCTGGTGACCATGAAAGGTACCCCAAGCTCCACCCTTGATCTGGGTAACTGGGGTACCTATCACCTACGCACTTATGTGCCTGAACCACTTCGGTGTTTCAAGTGCCAGAAGTACGGACACCACCAGGCTAACTGCACAGCCAAGCCAAAATGTGGTGTCTGTAGCAAGGCACACAATACCGAGGTGTGCATCAAGGCCACATAAAGAAGAAAAGAAGGACACAACAGCCAAATGTCCTAACTGTGCCAAGAGGCATCACGCCTGGAGCCTGGCTTGCTCTGTCAGGAAAGAGGCGGCCCTCAAACGGCAAGAGGTTGCTAAGAAGCGACCAGACTTTGTTCCTGCCCCCCCAGGCACCTACGTCTGGGGGAGGAACAAAAGCGAAAAGGCTTCCCGACCTCCTAAGAGAAAGGAAGCTGCCCCCCAGCCGAAACCGGAGATCTCCGACAATCAGGAGTTCCCCCAAGTAAAACAAGTGCAGAGGAACCACAGGAAGAAAGGTTCCAACAGCACCACACGGTCCTCCCCAGACCCAGAAGACATGTTCTTCGACGAGGGGGACATGTCGATCCTGATCACTGCTGTAGTCACAGCAGTGATCAGCAGTGGCAGTATCCTTGTCCAGGACCAAGGAAGAGGCGGATAAGGCAGTCGACGTTGCCATGACGACATTCAAACAGACTGTGAAAAGCATAAAGGGAAGGAAGATGGAGAGGGCCAAATCAGCCCAATCCTCTCCCTCCCCAGGTCGAGACTCCCCTCCCCACTCCAACCCAGGCTATGCCCTCACAGGCAGAGCCTAGCCAGGCTATGCCCTCACAGGCAGAGCCTAGCCAGGCTATGCCCTCACAGGCAGAGCCTAACCAGGCTGATTCAGTGCCACAAGCCGAATCAGAAGAAGCTGAGCCTGCCCAGGCAAGGCCAGCCAATGCACAGAAACAGCCTGGCCAGAGAAAAAGACAAACACGAAAAGTCAGAGCTACCAAAGGCTCTCCACCCCCCAGTGGATCCAGGGATAGCCTGACAGCCGAAGGAGACCCCTCAAGCAGTGAGGATCTCACAATGGAGTTGTCAGACTCCGACCGTCAATCCGAATATGACGATGTCTCTGATGTAACTATCAATTAGTAACATCATGGCACGCAATCTAAGTATTCTGCAGTGGAACATCTGTGGCTTCTCCTCAAGGAATGCCATCCTCCACGTAATAGTGCGATCAAGGAGCATTGATATTGTCATGCTCCAGGAGACATTATCAGCGGAAGCTGTTCGCTTCTCCGGGTATCACGTCTACGCGCTGCCACGTTCCGATGGCAAAAGAGGCCTGATGACCCTGGTCAAAGCAACAATTCCCTGCTCCGCAATAGCCGATGCACCGCACTGTGGAGAAGATGTTGAATCTCTTGCCGTCGAGATTCAACTGGCCGGGGACCCCTGAAATTGTACAATGTGTACAGCCGGCCACACTGTAGTAGCTTAGACATCAGCCAGGTATGTGCTTCCGCAGCACACGACGAGTGATCATAGGGTAGACTTCAATGCACACCACCCCATCCTGGCTCTCTGCAGGGCACCGGATGCGGCTGGCCGTCACATAGCCAACGTGCTTGAGACATTCCCCGAGATCGCTCTCCTCAACAGCCAGGAGCCAACGCATGTGAGAGGAGAGGGTCCTAGACCTCACCCTGGCCACTGCGACTCTGGTGGAGAGGATTGGCTGGCGTGTCGATGAGACCGTCACTAGTGACCATTATGGCACTATAACAACCCTCATGGATAGTGGCCCAGCCGAAATACCACGACCGAATCCAAGATGGAAAACAGACAAGGCCAACTGGCAGGCGTTCCAGAGCGCCTTGGCCCGCTGTCTGAGAAGCAATGAACCCACACAGAGCGAAAATGTGGAAGTGCTACAAGCCAGACTTGTAAATGCCATTGATGAGGCAGCCTCACTGACCATACCCAAAACTCGGCCTGGGTCCAGGAGTCACAAGGACGCCTGGTACTTCAATGACGAGATTAGGGAGGTCAACCACAGGGTAAATATGTGCCGAAAACATTTCCGAAGGCAAAGAACCCCCGACAACCTAGCCCTCCTAAGGGAGGCTGCCAGCAGAGTGAGGCAGGAAAAGTAGCTGGAATGGTGTGAGTCCTTCGATCACAGTACCACCCTCTCAGAGCTATGGCAACGGGTCAAGCGAGCCACCAGCCGCTCAGCCCCGAGATGCACGCACCACGACCCCCAGGCAGAGGCCAACAGACTGGCGCAAGAGTTCTCTGCGAGAACGAGTAGCGACAGTCTGCCAGCCGAACTGAGGGCAAGACAAGAACGCCTACAACCAGACAGACTTGCTCATATCAGAGAAAGGGCAGCCGAACCCGATAACTCAGACGTTATCTTTTCTCTGAGGGAACTAAGAGATGCATATAAAGCCAGTTGCAACTCAGACCCGGGCGATGACGGGATCTCGTACCCCATCATCTCCCGCCTGGGACTGGTAGGTGAGCTTGCATTCCTGCAACTCATCAACAAGTCCAAGTTCCACTCTACCCCAGAGCTGGAAGAGGGCTACCATAGTTCCCATCCCTAAACCAAAGGAGCCGGGGAAGTACCGCCCCATCTCTCTCCTCAGCTGTCTGGCCAAGACTGCCGAGAGGATGGTACTGAACCGGCTCCAATGGAAAATGGACCCCCACACGAACACTCCACGGGTTCACCAGGGGCATGAGCACAGCGCACAGCATAGCCACACTCTTGAGCACAATAAACACGGGCACATCTGTGGTAGTATTCCTTGACCTGGAGAAGGCTTTCGAATTGGCAAGTCCTCTTGCCATTCAGGAGAGCCTGATCCAAAAAGGAATCAGAGGTAAGCTCTTGGCTTGGATAGGTGACTACTTTACGAATAGAACAGCCAGAGTCAAATTCCAAGGTCACCTATCACAGCACATGCCACTAGAAAATGGAACGCCACAGGTGGGGTTCTCAGTCCAGCCCTTTTTAACACAATAATGTCCTGTATCCTCAACATAAACCTCCCAGTGGGGTGCAAGATCATCTCCTATGCAGACGATCTCGCTATCATCTCCACTGGACCACACTGTCTAAAACAAAGCCCAGCGTTGTCTGGACTTGGTATCCGAGGAGTGTTGCAGGACAGGACTAAAGATCTCTGCAGCCAAATCCAAAGCCATGGCTCTGAGACAGAGAGTTCAAGGCACAAGTCTGAAAATCCAGGGAATGGACTTGGAGTGGGTTCATGACTACCTCTACCTTGGGGTAAGGATAGACCGGACCCTCTCCTTCCGCCAGGAGGTCCAGTACCTGCTTGACCGAACAAAGGCAAGACTGTCTGTCATGAGAGCAATGAGTGGAAGACGCATAGGGGCAGACACAGAGTACTAAGATCATTCTATGTACATGCTGTCAGGCCCATTGTACACTATGCCTCCCTCGCTCTGATTGGCATTAAGAGAAAATATAAAGACCGATTGGAGACAGTCCAAACGAAGCTGCCAGGGTCATTCTGGGTGCCCCAAGGTGGGCGAAGGTCCCAACCTCCTAGTGGAGACAAACCTTCTCCCTTGGCCTCACGAATTGAACTAACAGCAGCACAATTTATCAAAGGTCATCAGGCTCCCAGGAACACAAGCCTAAGACACAAAATAGTCAGACGCCTAGAACAAGATAACGAGCTGTTTGCAAACAACTCCTGGCTGTCTCACACAGCCAGGGTGCTAATACGCCATCAGCTCAAAGAAGCACTACTGGCCAAGGGCATGGACTCCCCACACCCTGACTTTGTCGAAGCTCCGCCGTGGGCACAAACCTCGATAGAGTTCTCGGTCATGAGACTGGCAAGCAAAAAGAATGAATATTGTACGCTTAGCCTAAAGGCAGAAACCCAGAGGGTCATTGCAACCATCACCCTCCGGGGAGCAGAAACATATTACACGGATGGATCGGTCGATCCCTTGATCCACACTGCAGGGGCCGGCTTCGCAGCAGAGGGATGCCACAAAATCCATGAGGGTAACAGAACAACGCCTCCTCGCTACAGGCAGAGGCAGTTGCTATCATGGGAGCACTGAGCCACGCGTCCGTGAGGGAAGGACACGTGGTCATACACACAGACTCCGAAGAGCCGTCGACTGTCTTCAGCAGCGCTCACCCACTGACAACATCTACCTCCGAAAATTACTTAGGAGGAAGTGTACGGTGACGGCCAACTCCTTCCTCCTGCAGCTTCACAGAGAGGAATCGAGATATTCCCCCTCGGCCAGCTGGTACTCAGATGCCACAGGCTATGAACCACTGGCACTCTCTGAAATAAACAACAGAGGTACCGAAGTCATTCTGCACAGAATGCGCCTAGGTTACCACTGTGCATGGCAGATTATACAAACCATAGAACGTGAAGAGAGGTGTTGCATGCATTGCGGCGAGCCGAACGCCACACTGGTACATTACTTGGAGAATTGCGTGCACACGCAATTCCTAAGACAAACCCCACAGAACACAGCCGCGAGATGCTTACACCATGGCTACAGGAGCGCCTGCTGGCAATCCCACCGCCACGGTAAGCACCGAGTGTCAGACAAACAAATGAGACAGCCATAGAAAGCTGACACAGGCTGGGCCATAAGTGAAAGGCCCGGGCGAAGCCAGAACTTCGCAAATCTCAAGCAAGCAAGCAAGCAACTTGCTATAATGCCAAAGCAGAGCCGCTCATCCGCAAGACTCACCATAATGCCAAACCATAGCCACCTCAGCCGCTCATGCGCAAAGGTGACCATCATGACAAATATTCACGATACCATTACTGCACATCACTTATCATATCACCACATAACATTCACACCATCATACATCATCCCTTAACGAGTTGTGCGCTAATCCTTTCAACCTTGTTGTACCTTTTTACTTGTTTACATTATTATTATCATTATTATTACTGTTATTGCTTATATGTTCTCGCACTCTCACGTATGTATGTATATATGTATGTGCATTATGTGTGTACATATGTATGTATATGCAGCTCGCGTGTGGATATGTGTGTATGTATGCATGCATATGTGTATGCGTGTTTGCACATGTACATGTATCGTGTGTATGTGCATGCATGCCTATATATATGTGTATATATATATGTATTATTCTCGTTTCTATTTTTCGGTTCAGTTCTTAATCAAATGCCTGCTGGATCCTCTCTCTCTCCCACGCTCCTGACTGTACATATTTTGCTATGTATGTGTATGTATAGTGTATCTTAGTGCCGTTAATAGTAAACCTTTCTGTATGTTTCCTCTGGTGTTTTTTCCGTTGACCTTGACCGCTCTGATTCTTATATCTTTTAAGTCGAACCCTGACAGTATGGAGTAAAGATCAAACGGAGAGTATATCTAAGGAAGGGGGAATAACACTGCATGTGTAAAACTGCAAAAGAGCCATTATGAAACAATCAAAAGGGTAATACAGGTAGAAATTGTAGTTGTAGAAGTAGGAGAATAAATCAGTGAATGACATAAGTGAACAGTGGAAGGTGATGAAGTATCAGGAAGAATGTTAGGAGGGGAGGGATATGGAGGACATTGTGGTGAAAAGGGAGTCACGTGAGCATCCAGGTGGGAGGGGAAAGGGTAATGGGGAAGAGAGAGAGAATGGTGATGCAATGAAGGAGCAGAGGGGTTTTTTTTTTTTTTTTTGAGAGTGGGGGGAAGAGGGGTGGGGGGGAATTTGAGGAGGTGGATATCGGCAAATATTGGAAGAGAGCGAATAGGAATAGGGGTGGAGAGGAGTGAAGCTCCTCCTGGGTCATGTTTAGAAAGTTTTGAGTTTTAAAGGTTTTTGGAAGCTGAGAAAACAAGGGTTTTCCTTTAGGGGAAGAGAGAGGAAATAGATTTCCAAAGAGCAGAGGGAGAGGTCGGTGTGGGAGAGGATGGGTAAGAGAAGGGGGGGAACATTAGATTGTTGGTGGACAGGAGAGTGAGGAGGAGAAAGGGGTAGGACCGGGAAGTGGTAGAGATGGAGTAACAGTTTGGTATTGAGAAAGGGAGTAGAGATAGGTGGTTTTGGGGTGAGGGGGAAATAGTGGGAGAGGGAGGGGGGAGAGCGAAGTACAATTTTTGGGAAAACTAGAAAAAAATCTTTGGGTGCGTCTTGTCTGGCCCCATGTAGTGTGAGGCCCAGTTTGAATCTGAGAATGAAACCCCAGTCTCGTGTTTTCAGGCATAAATGTATAATGGGAGCCCCCAAATGGGCCACTGCCGATTCCCCGAGCTTTGAACGGTCCTGACCTGGTTGGGCACAAGAGGGAGCGGGCTTGGGGGCCAAAAGCCAAAATATTAGCATGATGGGGGAAAGGGGGGGAATGGCTGACAAGGCATGGGACTCACCCAAAAGATCTTCAGGGGGAGGTATGTCCATGGAAGATAATCTTGGGAATACATCGCCAGTCTTTGTGTAGACAGGGCAATCAGTCGGTAAGATGGAAACGTTTTAGTACAAAATTAGGGAGGGTGAAAAAAATGATAAAATGATAAATAATGATAATAGTAAAATAAATAATCTCAAATTATCCAGATTCTTATTTCATTTTTCTCATTTGTCATGATTAATAGAATTAGGAATTTTTAAACATTATTTCCCAATAATTTCCCGAATCATCAAATGAAAGGAAAAAAAATCTTTTGGGGTCTATCTCAAAGGGGTTATTTCGCTAGATTTTGCCCCCTTTTTCGCTTTTGGGGTTTTTTTTCTTTTTCCTTTTTTTTTATATATGGGCACAATCCTGTTATTTTCATATTTTTTATAGTTTTCATCATTTTTTCTTATCATCCATTATCATCATTTTCAATTATCATCATCATTATATCTTTTTGCAATTATTTCATCATATTTCAAAAATTTTCAATTTTTTTGAATTTTTGCAGTTATAATATTATTTTTTAAAACATACTAAAACAAAAAAAAATAATAATAGTAAAAAAAATAAATAACAATAAACGTTTTTTAATCATTATTAATCATTATTTAATTAAATCGTTTTTACGAATTATTATTTTTTAAATATTCGTGCATCGTATGATTATATTCGATAGATTTTATGTATGTACCAGAAGTGTCTTTGGGTTACACAAGGATTCTTTAGAGTTTCATTTGCCTTTAGAGTGTTATCTTATTTATTGATGTGGGCTATACATCTCGTGGTGTCTTCTGGTTGAATTTGGATTTGTATTATCTGTGTTGCTTGGTCCTTGAAGCCTCTCTACGTGCTGTGCTGAATGTGTATTTTTTGTGGGGATAGATGTGCCTGCATTGCGAGTCCAAGATTCCGTGCATGTTTTTCTTGCCGTGCGTGCTCTCGCAATTCATGAGTGTTGTGTGTTATTGGTTTTGTGAACAGTTTTAGCAATGCAAATTCGTTATGGTAATGCTAGAGAAATAATGTGTTTGGCAATCAAAGGTCTATGAAAAAAAAAATCGTAACATTGGTCACAAAAAAAAAGTAATTAGATAAATTTTCCTACTCATTCTAATATACAACACTAAAAATAATAATGCGTTAACAATTAGGATACGTGTTATGGTCAAGGGTTGTAAATATTGTAGGAAGAATTGTAATTGAAAATAAATACATGTGTGTCAGTTTCATCTTGGGCTTGCCTTGCTTGCTTGATGAGTTGAGCGAAGGTCTGGCTTCGTCGGTAAAACGACGGGTAGAAACGGCGCTTTTCACCTTATGCCCGGCCTTTGTCCATGCTTTTTATGGCTGTCTCATCTTGTTTGTCCTGACACGCGGTCTGCCGCATGTCACAGTGCTAGCGACGGTGGATTGCCCAGCCGGCGCCTAAAAAACTAGTATCCGTGGTGTACAGCATCCATCGCATACATAATCTCTTAGCCATCAACGGGCGGCTGTGTTCTGTGGCTTTGTCTTAGGATATAAGCGGGGCACGCATTCCTCCGCAACAGTAATGTACAAGTGTGGAGTTTCGGTTCACCGCATGCATGCACACCTCTCTTCACGTTCTCATAGGCGATGTTTCGCCTACTCGCCCTCGCCCTAGCCAGCATGCCTGTCACCATACACGGCGCATCGTACTGATGCCTAATGACTTATCGGTACCATCTGGTTGTTTTTTTTCAGGAGAGTGCCGTGGTTACATAGCCTGTGCATCTGGTAACCGACCGAGCTCGCTGAGCCGAGGGGGAGGTTACTCGTTTCCCCCTCTCTCTGGAAGCGGCAGGAGGAAGTAGGTGGCCGGCACTTAACACTTCGCTCCTTAAGTAATTTTTGAGTTCTGCATTGGTATTCATCATAGAGTAGGTGCAAACCCTGCCCCTTCGGCTATCTGTCGCAGCTCACATGCCCTCTGAATCCACATGGTGGCTGGGAAACATCCGTTTATGATCCTATGCTCTACGCCTGTGCAAGCTCCTCCCCTGTGGCCCGTCGAGCGCTCGATACGCAGACCTGGTAAGGCTTGATCAGAACGGGTGAGCAGCTAACGCGAAAGACAGTCGACAGCTCCTGTTGGAGTCTGTGGGATAATGAACCACCGTGCTCCTGCTACCCTGTCCTTCCCTCACGGACAACCGGTGGGCTCAGTGCTACCACCACGATCGCATCACGGCAACTATAGCAACAACATAAGCAACTAGCCTATCGCCTTAGCGGGAGGCGGCGTGTCTGTTACCCTCATGGATTTGTGGCATCCCTTGCTGCAAGCCGGATCTGCGTGTGGGTACAAGGATCGCGCGACCGATCCATCCGTGTAATATGTTCTGTCCCCGGAAGGGTGATGGTTGCAATGACCTACTGGGTTTCTGCCTTTAGGCCTAGGCCTTACAGTATTCATTCTTTTTGGCTTGCATCAGTCTCATGGACCAAGACTCTATCGGGGTTTGTGCCCACGGCCGAGCTTCGACCACAGTCTAGGTTGAGGTAGTCCATGCCCATTGGCCCTTCAGTGCTTCTTTTGAGGCTGATGGCGTTTAACACCACATGGACTGGTTGTGAGCGCCAGGAGTTGTTTGCCAACGCTACGTTAATCCCACTGTTCTAGGCGTCGACATTTTATGTCTGCATCTAGGCTGTGTGCCTGGGAGCCTGGTGCCTTGTGATAAGATTGTGCTGCCATTGAGTCAATTCGTAAGAGGCTCAAAGGAGAAGGTTTTGCCTACCACTAAGGAGGGTGATGGACATTCGCCAAGTCCAACTTGGGAGCCCTCCAGTACTGAGACTCTGGCGGCTTCGTTTCAGACTGTCAATCCGTTTGGTCTTTATGTTTTCTCTTAATGCCAAGTCAGTAAAGCCGAGGGCAGGGATAGTGACATGGCACTGTACGCATCTATCAGTCCGACTGCCTACTCTGAGTACTCTGTGTCTGCCGCTTCATGCTCTTCCACTTCCTTGCTCTCCATGACGGTCAGTATTGATTTTTGTTCGTCTCACACCACACACATATATATATATATATATATAGAGATTATATATATACTATATATGGATTATATATATTCTCGCGAGACGAGAGAAGAGAGAGAGAGAGAGAGGAGAGGGGAACGAAAGAGAGAGAATGAGAGAGAGAGAGTAGGGAGAGAGAGAGGGTGAAAGATAACAAGAGAAGAGGAGAGTGGGAGAGAGCGAAAGAGAGGAGGTAGAGAGAGAGAGAGAGCGAGAGAGAGAAACGAGAGAGCAGAGAGATCAATCCGACCCGGGTAGCTGTCACCGTCCTATGTGGAGGAGAGGGTCCGGTCTCGGCTCCCGTTAAGCCCCCAAGGGTATAGAGGTCGTTCCTGGACCCCACTCCAAGGTCTATTCCCTGGATTTTTCTCAACTCGTGTGTATCTCCTTGAAACCTCTCTGTCTCAGCGGCTCGGTGCGCTTTGGTGTGCTGTTGGTTTCCCTGTCAGAGTCATCCTCTTTAGAGTCCATGTCCCTGCCACACCCCCTCCCTCGGAGATGACCGAGGTCCAGGGGACCATGCTGGGGCTTTTTTAGTGCAGTATGGTCCATTTGGCACCGGATGATCAGCAAGATCCGTCTGCATAGATGATCTTGCACTCCACTGGGAGGTTTATGAGTTATAGGATACAGGCCATTAAAGAGGGTTCGAAAAGCGCGGCTGGAATGGAACCATGAAGAACGCAGCACAGCGGAGGACAATGACTGATGGGGTGTCTGAAGCATGTGCTATAGAGAGATGGCATGATGCTGATGATAACGTGACCTTGGGATTTGACTCTGGCTGTTTTCTATTCGAAAGTAGTCACCTATCCAAGCCGAAGAAGCTTACCGAGTCTGATTTCTCCTTTTTTGATCAGGCCTTCGACCTGAAATGGCAATAGGGACTGGCCAATGCGTCAAAACCCTTCTCCAGGTCAACGGATGGGCCACCGATGTGCCCGTGTTATATTGTGCCTCAAGAGTCGTGGCTCTGCTGTGCGCTGTGCTCCTCCCCATGGTGAAACCCCGTGGAGCGTGTGATCGTTTACGTAGTACGTTCGAGTGGGGTTCCCTTCCTTCTATCAGTGAGCCGGTTCCGTCCCATTCCCTCTACTTGGGTCATGGGAAGGAGCCTTCGACCAGCACCAACCGCGCAGATAGTACACACGCGTCATGTGCTCGGGTCGGAAGATGACTTCCATGTGCAAAGACTTATTGGTGCTAAGAAAATAAACAGAGAACAGGCGTCTGTGAGCTCGCCCTCACCACAGACTACTCAGCCCACTAGATGACTGAATCAGAGCATCCGAGCTGAACCACGACCCGAACAGCTGGTGCCCTCCACAGAGGCAGCCCCAAAAACCGCACGGTCGGCCGGGGTAACGCGACTACGGCCGGGCCCAGGAGACCGACCTCTGTATCTACGAGTCTGGACCCCCCCCCGGTGTTTTCCCTTTTTTACCCACAACTTTAAGGTCCCCAGTCAAACCCGAAAGCTTACAACAGATGCCTACCCCCAATGGTAAGGGCACTTGTAAGATGCTACCGCAGTGCAAATAAAAAAAAGTGACTACCGTCCTGGACGATCCGATAGATTGTGCGCCAGATCAAGGGCATTATCATGTCTGTGTGCCCAAAAGAAGAGACGAATCAAGCCACGCCCACTTTCTTTCCTGCATGAGACAAATGAGAGCTAAAAGAATAGGGGGAGGCCAAAGTGAGCCTCCTGTCCGCAACTCGTGAAATCCCGAGAGAAAGGAGGTCAGAAGATGGTGCTAACTTGGCTTCTCAGTCTCATAGACGCAATGTGGAAAAGAGGTGATAAAAGCATCACAGCAGCCCTCTACGTCGCGTCGTGGAGTGCTTCCGCGCTTGTCGAAGGGGAAGATACCTCCACCAGCCGTCCTGGTGTGACCGATTGTGAAGTACCCCAAGCTGCCACGACTTGATGCTGGGTGAACTGGGGTTCTATCACCTACGCACGTTATGTGCGTGAACACACCTGTCGGTGTTTGTCAAGTGCCAGAAGTACGGACAGCACCCAAAACACGAAGACACGTAGCTAACACTGCGCCAATTCCCAAAATGTTGTGTCATTGTAGGACAAGGCAACACAATAACCGTAGAGTGGTGCATCAAGGCACAGAAAAATGAAAAAAAAGAAGGACACACGCCAAATGGTCCTAACTGTGCCAGAGGCATCCCGCTTCCCTGGGCCTCTGGCTTGCTCTTCAGAAAAGAGGCGGCCTCAAAACGCAAGAGGGTTGCTAAGAAGGCGACCAGACTTTGTTCCTCCTGCCCCCCCCCAGGCACCTACGTCTGGGGGAGGAACAAAATCGAAAAACGGCTTCCAGACCTCACTCCGAGAAAGTAAGACTTCGCACCCACATTCAAAATAAAAAAAAACCGAAACCGGAGATCTCCGCAATCAGGGTTCCCCCAAGTAAAAACAAGTGCACAGAAGGACCAAGGAAGAAAGGTTCCAACAGCACCACGACGGTCCTCAGCCCATACCCCATAAGAACATGTTACTTCGCGAGGGGGACAGTCGATCCTGACACCTGTTCTAAAGTAGTCACAGCAGTTGATCAACAGTGGCAGTATCATTGATCCAGGACCAAGGAGAGGCGGATATGCAGTCCGAACGTTTGCCCATTACGAACGAACATTCACACAGACTTTGAAAAAGCATAAATGGAAGGAATGGAGAGGGCCAAATCGCCCATCCTCATCCCTCATCCTATGGTCGCGACATCCCCGCCCAACCTCCCACCCGTAGGCGATATTCCCTCACAGGCAGAGCCCTAGCCAGGCTATGCCCTCACAGGCAGAAGCCTAGCCAAGGCTATGCCCTCACAGGCAGACCGGCAGAGCCTAACCAGGCTGATTCGTGCCAAAAAGCCGAATCGAAAGAAGCTGAGCCTGCCCAGGCAAGGCGCCGCCAATGCACAGGAAATACAAGCTCCTGGCCGAGAAAAAGCAAACACCGAAAAGTCCAGAGCTACCAAAGGCCCTCTCCACTCGCCCCAGTGGATCCAGGGATGGCCTGACAGCCGAAGGAGATACCCCTCAAGCAGATGAGGATCATCACAATAATAAATAAAAAAAGAGAATTGTCAGACCTCCGACCGTCAATCCGAATAGGGGAACCGATGTCTCTGATGTAACATCATTAGTAACATCATGGCTATGCGCCAGTACGTAAGTATTAGCTGCAGTGGAACATCTGTGGTCTGACTCCTCGCTCAAGTAATGCCATCCTGCACGTACGCTAATTAGTGCGATCAAGGGCATATGATATGTTCATGCTCCAGGAAGACATTTATCAGCGGAAGCTGTTCGCCGGCTTCTCCGGGATCACGGCTAGCGCTGCCAACTTAAGCCGAACGTTCCGACCGATGGCAAAGATGCCTGCATGACCTGGTCAAAGCAACATCCCTGCTCCGCAATAGCCGATGCAGACGCACTGTGGAGAAGATGTTGAATCGTCTTGTGCGTCGAGATTCCACTGGCTGGGTGACCCCTATGAATTGTACAATGTGTAACAAAAGGCCGGGCCACAGCTTGTATAGCTTAGACTCAGCCAGGTATGTGCCTTCCGCCGCACACGACCTACAAACTTTACTCATAAGGGCTTCGACTTTCAATGCAAAAGACCCACCACCCCATCCTGCTCTCTGCAGGGCACCCGGATGCGGCTGGCCCGTCCATGCCAACGTTCTTGATACTTCCCCGACGATCGATCTCCCTCAACAGCCCAGGCGCCAACGTCATGTGAGAGGAGAGTCCTAGACCTCACCCTGGCCACTTGCGGCTCTGGTGGAGAGGATTGGCCTTGCGTGTCGATGAGACCCTAGGCGTTCGCACTAGTGACAGCATCTCAGATATGGCAGCATGCATAAATAGACAACGCCATCATGGATGTGCCTCACCGAAGATACCACCACCCGAATCCAAGAGTGAAAACAGACACTGCAACTGTGTGCAGCGTTTCCCAAGCTGCTTGGCCCCTGTTCTGAGAAGCAATGGAAGACCTACACACCCTGCAACGAAAATTTGGAGTGCTAAGCAAGGCACAGGACTTTTTGTAGTGCATTTGATGAGCAGCTCCTGACCATACCCAAAACCTTGGCCTGGGTCCGAGGAGTCACAATGACAGCCTGGTACTGAAAATCAAGTGAACGAGATTAGGAGTACCACAGGGTAATATGTGCCGGAAAACTTTCCGAGGCAAGAAAACCCCACAAACCTAGCCTCCCTAGGGAGGCGTGTCCGGGACCGCTAAGTGAAACGTGCCAGCGAGTGCAGGCAGAACAGTGAGCTGCCAGTGGTGTGAGTCCCTTGCCTGCTGCGAGTCCCGCAGCACCAGACGATCGATCAGACAGGTACGACGTAGTAGGCACACCTGGTTTAACACGCATGGCCCCACACTAGAGAGCCGCATCTCAGCCCTCCGCGACGTGCGCGTCATCCGCATGCAGCACGTACACCGACACGTAACCCATCGACAGGTCAAGGCCCACAGACTGGCGAAGCAGAGTGTTCTCATGCGAGAACGAGTAGCGACAGATCTGGCCAGCCGAACTGAGGGCAAGACCCTTATAGTCGCCTATCAACCTCAGTAAGCTGCCTTGGTTGTCGCATATCAAGTGTATGCAACGGGCACAGCCCGGAGATACCCGATACTCAACGTTATCTTTCGGTCACACAGGGGAGGGGAACTAAAGAGATGCAGATAAAGGCCAGTGTGGCAACTGCGAGAAATGAACCGTGACGGCGATGACGGGATCTCCGTACCGCCCCTCATCAGTCCCGCCTGGGACATTGTAGGGGTCCGTTAGCGTTGTGCATTCCTAGAGTGCCAATCTACGATAGCAACCAGTCGCACAGTTCCACGTCTAAAGAGCTAGTAAAGAGTTAGCCAGAGAGCAAAAGACGTGGGAAGCAGGACGTAGCCATGAGTTCACAATGACATCCTTACAAATCCAAGGAGCCGGGGAAGTACACGAGCAGCGCAGCCCTCTGCAGACCATAGTCGTCACTCTCGACGAGCCTGTCTGGACCGAACTTGCATTCTGGAGTCCTGAGCCCAGACGAGGATGGTACAACATGAACCGCCCCTGCCAATGAGAAAATGGGACGCCAGAGGACATCACTGCTACGACTATCTTGCGCGCCTGTGCATGCCGAGCTCCCACACCGAGAGACTGAAGAAAATCGAAGACAAAAGAAAAGGGAAAGAGGGATACGAGAGAGGAGACGGGAGCGAGAGGAGAGCAGAAGAGACGACTAACACCCTCTCCCGGTTCAGCCAGGAGCATATGAGCAACAGAGCACAGCATAGCCACACTCTGTGATCGTACAATGAACACAACGGCGAACAATCGTGGTATGAGTGTCCTTGCATACGAGAGCTGTTTCGGAATATGCAGAGGGGTGAGTCCCTCGTGCATTTCAGGAGCCAGCGACGTTATGCATAGCACAGAGTAACAGGAAGAGTCACAGAGTAAGACTGTTAGGCTTGGCTGAGGTGACTCCTGTTGACGATAGAACACAAGAGCCCGAGTGCAAAGTCACAGCAAGGTCACCAGTATAACAGCCACTCATGGCAGCGCACTGAGAGACATACTGGGCGCGGCCACGGGTGGGGTTCGTCAGGATCCAGGGCAGCGACCCTTTTGTAACACACTAATGTCACTGTAGCCCACATAGAGACCTCCCAGTGGGGTGCAGAGACTCACTCCCTCTGCAGACGATCGTCGCTATCATCTCCACCTGGACCATGCCTCAACTGTCTAACCACAAAGCCCAGCGTTATGTCTGACTTGGTCTTCCGAGGAGTGTTGCACGGCCAGGACTTAAAATCTCTGCAGCGCAATCCAAAGCATGGCTCTGAGGACAGAGAGGTTTCCAGGCACAGTCTGAAAATCGGAATGGACTTGGAGTTGGGTTCATTACTTATACCATTCTACCTTGGGTAGATGAGTCGGACAGCACATACTCTCCTTCCCTGCCGGATAGTCCAGTAGACAGTGGCGTTAGAGCGAGGGGGGAGTTGACCGCACAGAGGCAAGACTGTCTGTCAGTGAGAGCAATGAGTGAAGACGGCATTATGGGGCCGACACAGAAGTCTAAAAGATCATTCTAGCTGTACAATGCTGTCAGGGCCATTGTACGCTATGCCCATACCCCATCGCTCTGATTGGCATTACGGATAAAATATAAGTGACCGATTGAGATCATTCCCAAAACGAAGCTGCCAGGTCACTTCTTGGGTGCCCCACACGGGGGCGCAGGGTCGCTCAACCTCCTAGTGTAGGGACCAAACCGTTCTCCCCCCATTGGGCCTTCAAAGAATTAGAACTAACAGTACCGCACAACTTCTTATATCAAAGGCTTCATGCGCTGGTCCCAGGAAACAGTGCAAAGACCTAAGGACACTAATGATGTCAGCAGAAAGAAAAACCGGCCTAGAACAAGATAACGAGCATGTTTGCAATCAACACCGTGCCTTGCATGCTTGTCCTCACACAGCCAGGGTGCTACATACGGCCTCACTCAAGTAGAAGCACTAACTGCCAAGGGGCATAGGACGTCTCCCCCAGGAGACCTCTGACGCTTGTCGTAAAGCTCCGCGACCGTGGTTGCACAACCCTTCGATAGAGTTCTACGAGGTCATAATGAGACTCGGCAAGCAAAAAGAATGAATATTGTACGCTTAGGAGTGCGGCCGATGAAAGGCGAAACCCAGAGGGTCATTGCAGATGCCTCACCAGCCATCGTGGGCAGCAGAATCATATTACCGGATGGATCGGTCGAATCACCTTGCTCCCCACTGGCATAAGTCAGCCGGCTGTGCCGGGGGGGGGGGCCATGAGAGGATTCCAACAAAATCCGTGATGGTAACAGACAGACGCACTCGCTCGCTACAGGCAGGGCAGTTGCTATCATGGAGCACTACACTGCAAGACCACCTCGTCGTACTATCTAATTCAGAGACCCAACGTGGTCATACCACCAGTTTATCCGAAGGCGCCGTCGACTGTCTTCACAGCGTCTTCAGCATCGAGCTCCACTGACCGTGTACAGTCTAGTCTGTCCCTCCGAAATTACTGTAGAGGTAAGTGTACGGTTGAGTGGGCCGAACTGGTCCTTGCCTCCCCTGGCTGTCCGCTGTCAACAGAGAAGCAGTAATCGATAATATGTCCCCCTCGGAGCCAGCTGGTACTGACAGAATGCCCGCAGGCTATGAACCACTTATGGCACTCTCTGAATACACAACAGAGGTAACCGAAGTCATTCTGCACAGAAATGCGCCTAGGGTACCACTGTGGGCAATGACAGGGAGGCAAGACTTACTATCCCAACCATTACATCACGCGTAGAAGGAGACATCGTGTTGGCATGCATTGCGGCGAAGGCCGAACGCCACAGCGGTGTCGCGATTACTTGGAATTGCGTGGCACACCATTCCTTACAAACCGCCGTTAATCACAGAACACAACCAGAGCCGCGAGATGCTTACAACATCATGGCCTACGGAGCGCCTGCTGGCAATCTCCCCAACCGGAGGAGCAAGCCTACGTTCAATCACCGAGTGTCAGAACAAGCGCAAAAATTAGGACAGCCATGGGATACAAGCTGACCACAGGCTGTGGGGCCTACGTTGAAGGACCCGGGCGAAGCCGAACTGTACCTCTTCGCAAATCTCTCAAGCAAGCAAGCAAGCAACATCTGCTATAACAAGGATGCCAAAGCAGAGGCCCGGCCGACATGTCTCAAGCCAGCAGACTGCAGCCATAAATATGCCAAACCATAGGCCACCTCAGCCGCTCATGCGGCAAAGGTGACCATCATGGACAAATATTCCGTCCATTACTGACTCACTTATCATAGCATATCCCACATAACATTCACTACCACATACATCATCCATTAAAACGGAGTTGTGCCGCTAATCTTTCAACCGTGTTGTCCTTTTTATACGTGTTTTACAGTATTATTATCATTATTATTCGGTTTATTTTGCTTATTATGTTTCTCGGCACTCTCAAGTATGGTATGGTAGATTATTATGTATGTGCATTATGGTGTGTACATATGTAGTATGTGTATATGTATATCAGCCTCGCGCGTGTGGATTATGTGTGTATGTACTGGCCAATGCATATTTTGTAATGCGTGTTTGGATTTGTTTGCTTGTTTGCACATGTACTGTATCGTTCGTGTGTATGTGCATTCATGCCTTATATCTATATTGTGTATATATTCTATGTAGATTCGTCGTTTCTATTTTTCGGTTCGTTTCTTAATCAAATGCATGCTGGATCCTCTCTCTCTCTCCACGCTCCTGACTGTACCATATTTTGGCTATGTTTGTCTGTATATGTATCTTATGCCGTTTAATCGTAAACCTTTCTGTAGTTTCCCCTCTGTTGTTTTTTTTTCCGTTGACCTTGACCGCTCTGATTTCTTATATCTTTTAAAGTCGGAACCCTGGACAGATGGGAGTACAGATCAAACGGAGAGTATATCTAAGGAGGGGGAATAACCCTGCAATGTTGTAAACTGCAAAAAGAGCCATTTATGAAACATCAAAAGGGTAAACCGGTAGAAATTGTATGTTGTAGAGTAGGAGATAATCAGTGAATGAAATAAGTGAAACAGTGGAAGGTGAATAAGTTCAGGAAGAATGTTAGGAATCTATGGAGGGATATGTATTACATTGTGGTGAAAAGGGAGTCACGTGAGGCATCCAGGTGGGGCGTTAGGATAATGGGGAAGGAGAGAGATGGTGATGCACCATGAAGGAGCAGAATGGAGTGTTTTTTTTTTTTCTTTTTTTTGAGAGTGGGGGAAGATGGGGTAGGGGGGGGAACTTGGGAGGATGGTTCGGCAAATACTTGGAATGTCAGAGCGAAATAGGAATGTGGGTGGAGGAATAAAGGGAGTGAGCATCCTCCCTGGTCATGTTATAAAAGTTTGTAATGTCTTCAAGAGTTTCTGGAAGGTCTGATAAACAATGGTTTCCTTATGTGGAATAGACGAGGTATAGATTTCAAAAACAAACGATCAGGAGGGACGAGTGTCGGTGTAGAGATGTATTTTTTACGAGAAGGGGTGGAACATTTAATTGTCCTGGTGGCGACACGGTAGAGTGAGGAGGAGAAAAAGGTAGGTACCGGGGAAGTGGTAAGCAGAGAACTGGGAGTACTTAGATTTTAGGTATTTGAAGGAAAGGGAGTATAGATAGGTATGGTTTTGGAGTAGAGGGAAGAGACTACTGTGGGAGATGGGAGGGGAGAGAGCGAAGTACAATTTTGGATAGCTAGAAATAAAATCTTGTGTGCGCTTGTCTGGCCTCATGTAGTGGTGAGGCCTCGTTTGAATCTGAGAACATGGCTACCTCAGTCTCGTCTTGCATGCATAAAATGTATACATGGGAGCCACCACAATGGGCCCACATGCCTGACTTCCAGAGCTATTTGAACGGTCTGACCTGGTTGGGCACATAGAGGGCAGCGGTCTTGGTGGCCAAAATGCCAACATATCTAGGCATTGATGGGGAATGGGTCGATATGGTCTGACACAGGCATGGCCTCCACCAAAATAGATTTCATGGGGGAGGTCATTTTCCATGATGTAAAAGAATAACTTGGCAATCATCATCTGCCAGTCTTTGTTTGTAGACAGGGCAAGTCAGAAAATCCGGGTAACGATGAAACATTTCAGTACAAAAAATTAATAAATATGGGAATAGAAATGTGAGGTCAGTAGGGTAGATAGTGCACCAGAAGGCTTAGGATCGGCGATGTAACTGTGACAAGATGTGAATGGTCAGAACAACTTTGAAGGAACTTTGCCATATTTGTTTTTTGGTAGCCTGACATTGTTGAAGAGATGATTATTGTCAGAGTGTAGAGTTGAAGTCACTATGAAATTGGATCCCAGTTGGTTTTTGGCTGGGCCAAGATACTCACAAGGTTTTGCACGAGTTGGAAGCGTAAAGGTCGAGTGCGGAGGAAGATTGGGGGGTATGGATGGGGAGACGCAGTAACTGTTGGGAGGACACAAGTGAAAGTGTAATGAGGTGGGGAAGACAAATGAAGGGATTGTGCAATAAGATGAGTGGAGGATCCTGGAGAGATGCAATGGTTTGTTATTCTGAAGGTTGATTAATGACCTGGGTAGATGATTTGGAATCCATAGAGTTAGCAGCAGACATCGAGGAGGGGGTATCTGCATCAGTGGTTAAAGCCGTGGTCAAAGGAGAGGCAAAGGTCGGGAAACCAATGAAATTAAATTTAGATAGGCTAGTTGATGAAGCGGCAAGCCTTAATGCCCCTAATAAGGCTAAAAAATCTTTATTATTGGATATGGTACGCCTGAAATAAATGGGGAGAAAAAACGGTCTACCCTTCAGGGTCCCCATAAGGGGCAAGGGCTAGGTGATTAACCAACAGCTCACACACGTGTGTGTGTGTGTGTGTGTGTGTGTGTGTGTGTGTGTGTGTGTGTGTGTGTGTGTGTGTGTGTGTGTGTGTGGGGTGTGTGTGTGTGTGTGGTGTGCGTGTGTGTGTGTGTGTGTGTGTGTGGGGTGTGTGTGTGTGTGTGTGTGTGTGTGTGTGTGTGTGTGTCTCTTTCTTTCATCATCATCATCATCGCCCCGCTTCCTTCTCATCTCTAATTTTTTATTTCCCTCTTTCTAATCT
>NC_051424.1:14214546-14223132 GCF_015228065.2 Penaeus monodon
TGAGGTTACCTTTTTGGTTTGTAATAAACATGTCCTTTTTTTATGCTATTCATTAAACCCGCTCCACAGATACCTCAGTAATCAACAAAATAGCAAAGAAAACAAACTAATTGTACAAGTAACCTCTGGCAACCATAAGCAGTTTTAATTTTTTTATTACCCATTGCAGATTAGAAAGAGGGAAATAAAAAATTAGAGATGAGAAGGAAGCGGGGCGATGATGATGATGATGAAAGAAAGAGATAGACACACACACACACACACACACACACACACACACACACACACACACACACACACACACACACACACACACACACACACACACACACACACACACACACACACACGTGTGTGAGCTGTTGGTTAATCACCTAGCCCTTGCCCCTTATGGGGACCCTGAAGGGTAGACCGTTTTTTCTCCCCATTTATTTCAGGCGTACCATATCCAATAATAAAGATTTTTTAGCCTTATTAGGGGCATTAAGGCTTGCCGCTTCATCAACTAGCCTATCTAAATTTAATTTCATTGGTTTCCCGACCTTTGCCTCTCCTTTGACCACGGCTTTAACCACTGATGCAGATACCCCCTCCTCGATGTCTGCTGCTAACTCTATCGATTCCAAATCATCTACCCAGGTCATTAATCAACCTTCAGAATACACCCATTGCTCTCTCCCAGGATCCTCCACTTCATCTCTTATTGCACAATCCTCTTCATTGTCTATCCCCACCCTCTTTATTACTACTCTTCATCCTTGTTGTCCTCCCAACAGTACTGCGTCTTTCCATACCACCCCATCTTCCTCTCGCCCTCGTCCTTCTACTGCTTCCAACTCTGCAAACCTTTTGAGTATCCTTTTTGGCCCAGCCAAATGGGATCAATTCATAGTGATTTCACTCTACACTCTGACAATACTCATCTCTTCAACAATGTCTCCAAAAACAAATAGGCAAAGTTTCCTTTCACAGTTGTTCTGACCATTCACATCTTGTCACAGTTACATCGGATTCCTAAGCCTGTGCACTATCTACCCTACTGACCTCACTCCTCCCATAATACTTGTACTGAAACTGTTTCCATCTTACCGACTGATTGCCCTGTCTACAACAAAGACTGGCAGATGATATTGCCAAGATTATCTTCCATGGACATGACCTCCCCCATGAAGATCATATTGGTGGAGTGCCATGCCTTGTCAGACCATATCGACCCCTTCCCCATCAATGCTAGATATGTTGGCATTTTGGCCACCAAGCCCGCTGCCCTCTATGTGCCCAACCAGGTCATGACCGTTCAAATAGCTCTGGGAAGTCAGGCATGTGTGCCCATTGTGGTGGCTCCCATTATACATTTTATGCCTGCAAGCACGAGACTGAGGTAGCAGTTCTCAGATTCAAACTAGGCCTCACACTACATGAGGCCAGACAAGACGCACACCAAGATTTTCTTTCTAGCTATTCCAAAATTGTACTTCGCTCCTCTCCCCTCCCATCTCCCACAGTATCTCTTCCCTCTACTCCAAACCATCCTATCTCTACTCCCTTTCTCAAATACCTAAATCTAGTTACTCCAGTCTCTACCACTTCCCCGGTACCTACCCCTTTCTCCTCCTCACTCTACCTGTCGCACCAGACAATCTAAATGTTCCACCCCTTCTCTTACCACATCCTCTCCTACACCGACCTCTCCCTCTGCTCTTGGGAAATCTATTACCTCGTCTCTTCCACATAAGGAAACCATTGTTTCTCAGACCTTCCAGAAACTCTTGAAGACATACAAAACTTTCTAAACATGACCCAGGAGGATGCTTCACTCCCTCATCCACCCACTATTCCTATTCGCTCTACATTCCAAGTATTTGCCGATATCCATCCTCCTCAAGTTCCCCCCTACCCCTCTTCCTCCCACTCTCAAAAAAAAGAAAAAAAAACACTCCATCTGCTCCTTCATGTGCATCACCATTCTCTCTCTCTTCCCCATTATCCTTACCGCTCCCACCTGGATGCTCACGTGACTCCCTTTTCACCACAATGTCCTCCATATCCCTCCCCTCCTAACATTCTTCCTGATACTTCATCACCTTCCACTGTTCACTTATGTCATTCACTGATTTATTCTCCTACTTCTACAACTACAATTTCTACCTGTATTACCCTTTTGATTGTTTCATAATGGCTCTTTTGCAGTTTTACACATGCAGTGTTATTCCCCCTTCCTTAGATATACTCTCCGTTTGATCTTTACTCCCATACTGTCAGGGTTCGACTTAAAAGATATAAGAATCAGAGCGGTCAAGGTCAACGGAAAAACACCAGAGGAAACATACAGAAAGGTTTACTATTAACGGCACTAAGATACACTATACATACACATACATAGCAAAATATGTACAGTCAGGAGCGTGGGAGAGAGAGAGGATCCAGCAGGCATTTGATTAAGAACTGAACCGAAAAATAGAAACGAGAATAATACATATAATATATACACATATATATAGGCATGCATGCACATACACACGATACATGTACATGTGCAAACACACATACACATATGCATGCATACATACACACATATCCACACGCGAGCTGCATATACATACATATGTACACACATAATGCACATACATATATACATACATACGTGAGAGTGCGAGAACATAATAAGCAATAACAGTAATAATAATGATAATAATAATGTAAACAAGTAAAAAGGTACAACAAGGTTGAAAGGATTAGCGCACAACTCGTTAAGGGATGATGTATGATGGTGTGAATGTTATGTGGTGATATGATAAGTGATGTGCAGTAATGGTATCGTGAATATTTGTCATGATGGTCACCTTTGCGCATGAGCGGCTGAGGTGGCTATGGTTTGGCATTATGGTGAGTCTTGCGGATGAGCGGCTCTGCTTTGGCATTATAGCAAGTTGCTTGCTTGCTTGCTTGAGATTTGCGAAGTTCTGGCTTCGCCCGGGCCTTTCACTTATGGCCCAGCCTGTGTCAGCTTTCTATGGCTGTCTCATTTGTTTGTCTGACACTCGGTGCTTACCGTGGCGGTGGGATTGCCAGCAGGCGCTCCTGTAGCCATGGTGTAAGCATCTCGCGGCTGTGTTCTGTGGGGTTTGTCTTAGGAATTGCGTGTGCACGCAATTCTCCAAGTAATGTACCAGTGTGGCGTTCGGCTCGCCGCAATGCATGCAACACCTCTCTTCACGTTCTATGGTTTGTATAATCTGCCATGCACAGTGGTAACCTAGGCGCATTCTGTGCAGAATGACTTCGGTACCTCTGTTGTTTATTTCAGAGAGTGCCAGTGGTTCATAGCCTGTGGCATCTGAGTACCAGCTGGCCGAGGGGGAATATCTCGATTCCTCTCTGTGAAGCTGCAGGAGGAAGGAGTTGGCCGTCACCGTACACTTCCTCCTAAGTAATTTTCGGAGGTAGATGTTGTCAGTGGGTGAGCGCTGCTGAAGACAGTCGACGGCTCCTTCGGAGTCTGTGTGTATGACCACGTGTCCTTCCCTCACGGACGCGTGGCTCAGTGCTCCCATGATAGCAACTGCCTCTGCCTGTAGCGAGGAGGCGTTGTCTGTTACCCTCATGGATTTTGTGGCATCCCTTGCTGCGAAGCCGGCGCCTGCAGTGTGGGTCAAGGGATCGACCGATCCATCCGTGTAATATGTTCTGCTCCCCGGAGGGGTGATGGTTGCAATGACCCTCTGGGTTTCTGCCTTTAGGCTAAGCGTACAATATTCATTCTTTTTGCTTGCCAGTCTCATGACCGAGAACTCTATCGAGGTTTGTGCCCACGGCGGAGCTTCGACAAAGTCAGGGTGTGGGGAGTCCATGCCCTTGGCCAGTAGTGCTTCTTTGAGCTGATGGCGTATTAGCACCCTGGCTGTGTGAGACAGCCAGGAGTTGTTTGCAAACAGCTCGTTATCTTGTTCTAGGCGTCTGACTATTTTGTGTCTTAGGCTTGTGTTCCTGGGAGCCTGGATGACCTTTGATAAGAATTGTGCTGCTGTTAGTTCAATTCGTGAGGCCAAGGGGAGAAGGTTTGTCTCCACTAGGAGGTTGAGGACCTTCGCCCACCTTGGGGCACCCAGAATGACCCTGGCAGCTTCGTTTTGGACTGTCTCCAATCGGTCTTTATATTTTCTCTTAATGCCAATCAGAGCGAGGGAGGCATAGTCTACAATGGGCCTGACAGCATGTACATAGAATGATCTTAGTACTCTGTGTCTGCCCCCTATGCGTCTTCCACTCATTGCTCTCATGACAGACAGTCTTGCCTTTGTTCGGTCAAGCAGGTACTGGACCTCCTGGCGGAAGGAGAGGGTCCGGTCTATCCTTACCCCAAGGTAGAGGTAGTCATGAACCCACTCCAAGTCCATTCCCTGGATTTTCAGACTTGTGCCTTGAACTCTCTGTCTCAGAGCCATGGCTTTGGATTTGGCTGCAGAGATCTTTAGTCCTGTCCTGCAACACTCCTCGGATACCAAGTCCAGACAACGCTGGGCTTTGTTTAGGCAGTGTGGTCCAGTGGAGATGATAGCGAGATCGTCTGCATAGGAGATGATCTTGCACCCCACTGGGAGGTTTATGTTGAGGATACAGGACATTAGTGTGTTAAAAAGGGCTGGACTGAGAACCCCACCCTGTGGCGTTCCATTTTCTAGTGGCATGTGCTGTGATAGGTGACCTTGGAATTTGACTCTGGCTGTTCTATTCGTAAAGTAGTCACCTATCCAAGCCAAGAGCTTACCTCTGATTCCTTTTTGGATCAGGCTCTCCTGAATGGCAAGAGGACTTGCCAATTCGAAAGCCTTCTCCAGGTCAAGGAATACTACCACAGATGTGCCCGTGTTTATTGTGCTCAAGAGTGTGGCTATGCTGTGCGCTGTGCTCATGCCCCTGGTGAACCCGTGGAGGTGTTCGTGTGGGGGTCCCATTTTCCATTGGAGCCGGTTCAGTACCATCCTCTCGGCAGTCTTGGCCAGACAGCTGAGGAGAGAGATGGGGCGGTACTTCCCCGGCTCCTTTGGTTTAGGGATGGGAACTATGGTAGCCCTCTTCCAGCTCTGGGGTAGAGTGGAACTTGGACTTGTTGATGAGTTGCAGGAATGCAAGCTCACCTACCAGTCCCAGGCGGGAGATGATGGGGTACGAGATCCCGTCATCGCCCGGGGCTGAGTTGCAACTGGCTTTATATGCATCTCTTAGTTCCCTCAGAGAAAAGATAACGTCTGAGTTATCGGGTTCGGCTGCCCTTTCTCTGATATGAGCAAGTCTGTCTGGTTGTAGGCGTTCTTGTCTTGCCCTCAGTTCGGCTGGCAGACTGTCGCTACTCGTTCTCGCAGAGAACTCTTGCGCCAGTCTGTTGGCCTCTGCCTGGGGGTCGTGGTGCGTGCATCTCGGGGCTGAGCGGCTGGTGGCTCGCTTGACCCGTTGCCATAGCTCTGAGAGGGTGGTACGTGATCGAAGGACTCACACCATTCCAGCTACTTTTCCTGCCTCACTCTGCTGGCAGTTTCCTTGGCGTCCCTGACAGCCTCCCTTAGGAGGGCTAGGTTGTCGGGGGTTCTTTGCCTTCGGAAATGTTTTCGGCACATATTTACCCTGTGGTTGACCTCCCTAATCTCGTCATTGAAGTACCAGGCGTCCTTGTGACTCCTGGACCCAGGCCAAGTTTTGGGTATGGTCAGTGAGGCTGCCTCATCAATGGCATTTACAAGTCTGGCTTGTAGCACTTCCACATTTTCGCTCTGTGTGGGTTCATTGCTTCTCAGACAGCGGGCCAAGGCGCTCTGGAACGCCTGCCAGTTGGCCTTGTCTGTTTTCCATCTTGGATTCGGTCGTGGTATTTCGGCTGGGCCACTATCCATGAGGGTTGTTATAGTGCCATAATGGTCACTAGTGACGGTCTCATCGACACGCCAGCCAATCCTCTCCACCAGAGTCGCAGTGGCCAGGGTGAGGTCTAGGACCCCTCCTCTCACATGCGTTGGCTCCTGGCTGTTGAGGAGAGCGATCTCGGGGAATGTCTCAAGCACGTTGGCTATGTGACGGCCAGCCGCATCCGGTGCCCTGCAGGGAGCCAGGATGGGGTGGTGTGCATTGAAGTCTCCCCCTATGATCACTCGGTCGTGTGCTGCGGAAGCACATACCTGGCTGATGTCTAAGCTACTACAGTGTGGCCGGCTGTACACATTGTACAATTTCAGGGGTCCCCCGGCCAGTTGAATCTCGACGGCAAGAGATTCAACATCTTCTCCACAGTGCGGTGCATCGGCTATTGCGGAGCAGGGAATTGTTGCTTTGACCAGGGTCATCAGGCCTCTTTTGCCATCGGAACGTGGCAGCGCGTAGACGTGATACCCGGAGAAGCGAACAGCTTCCGCTGATAATGTCTCCTGGAGCATGACAATATCAATGCTCCTTGATCGCACTATTACGTGGAGGATGGCATTCCTTGAGGAGAAGCCACAGATGTTCCACTGCAGAATACTTAGATTGCGTGCCATGATGTTACTAATTGATAGTTACATCAGAGACATCGTCATATTCGGATTGACGGTCGGAGTCTGACAACTCCATTGTGAGATCCTCACTGCTTGAGGGGTCTCCTTCGGCTGTCAGGCTATCCCTGGATCCACTGGGGGGTGGAGAGCCTTTGGTAGCTCTGACTTTTCGTGTTTGGCTTTTTCTCTGGCCAGGCTGTTTCTGTGCATTGGCTGGCCTTGCCTGGGCAGGCTCAGCTTCTTCTGATTCGGCTTGTGGCACTGAATCAGCCTGGTTAGGCTCTGCCTGTGAGGGCATAGCCTGGCTAGGCTCTGCCTGTGAGGGCATAGCCTGGCTAGGCTCTGCCTGTGAGGCATAGCCTGGGTTGGAGTGGGGAGGGGAGTCTCGACCTGGGGTGAGGGAGAGGATTGGGCTGATTTGGCCCTCTCCATCTTCCTTCCCTTTATGCTTTTCACAGTCTGTTTGAATGTCGTCATGGCAACGTCGACTGCCTTATCCGCCTCTTCCTTGGTCCTGGACAAGGATACTGCCACTGCTGATCACTGCTGTGACTACAGCAGTGATCAGGATCGACATGTCCCCCTCGTCGAAGAACATGTCTTCTGGGTCTGGGGAGGACCGTGTGGTGCTGTTGGAACCTTTCTTCCTGTGGTTCCTCTGCACTTGTTTTACTTGGGGAACTCCTGATTGTCGGAGATCTCCGGTTTCGGCTGGGGGGCAGCTTCCTTTCTCTTAGGAGGTCGGGAAGCCTTTTCGCTTTTGTTCCTCCCCCAGACGTAGGTGCCTGGGGGGGCAGGAACAAAGTCTGGTCGCTTCTTAGCAACCTCTTGCCGTTTGAGGGCCGCCTCTTTCCTGACAGAGCAAGCCAGGCTCCAGGCGTGATGCCTCTTGGCACAGTTAGGACATTTGGCTGTTGTGTCCTTCTTTTCTTCTTTATGTGCCTTGATGCACACCTCGGTATTGTGTGCCTTGCTACAGACACCACATTTTGGCTTGGCTGTGCAGTTAGCCTGGTGGTGTCCGTACTTCTGGCACTTGAAACACCGAAGTGGTTCAGGCACATAAGTGCGTAGGTGATAGGTACCCCAGTTACCCAGATCAAGGGTGGAGCTTGGGGTACCTTTCATGGTCACCAGGACTTGCCTGGTTGGAGTCTTCCCTTCGACAATCGGGAAGCCTCCACGACCTGTGGGTGTGATGCTATCACCTCCACATCGTATGAGACTGAGAAGCCAAGTAGCACCATCTTGACTCTCTTCTCCTCGGGATTCAGTGGCGAGAGGCTCACTTTCCTCCCATCTTTTAGCTCCTTTGTCTCCTGCAGGAAAGAAAGGGTGGCTTGATCTTTGGGCACGATGATAATGCCCTGATCTCGCGCAACCCGGATCGCCAGCCGGATTTTGCGCTGGCTCTCCAATGCCCTTACCATTTGGTAGGCATTGTTGAAGCCTTCGGGTTTGACGGGGACCTTAAATTGTGGGAAACACCTTGGGGGTCCAGACTCGCCATCAGAGTCGGTCTCCGGCCTCGGCCGTTTCGGTCCGCCCTTTCGGTTTTGGGGCTTGCTCGTGGAGGCACCAGCTGTTTCGGCTGGTTCAGCTGGTGCTCCTGATTCAGTCAGTGGGGTCGTCTGAGGGGAGCTCAGAGGCCTTCTTATAGCAAGTCTTTGCACATGGAAGTCATCCTCCGACCCGAGCACATGCGCTACTGCGCGGTTGTGTGCTGGTCGAAGGCTCCTTCCATGCCCAAGAGGATGGTACTGAACCGGCTCCGATAGAAAATGGGACCCCCACACGAACACCTCCACGGGTTCACCAGGGGCATGAGCACAGCGCACAGCATAGCCACGCTCTTGAGCACAATAAACACGGGCACATCTGTGGCAATATTCCTTGACCTGGAGAAGGCTTTTAATGGCAAGTCCTCTTGCCATTCAGGAGAGCTGATCCAAAAAGGAATCAGAGGTAAGCTCTTGGCTTGGATAGGTGATACTTTACGATGAACAGCCAGAGTCAAATTCCAAGGTCACGTATCACAGCCATCCAATAAGGAATCGGATCC